>NW_019173778.1:0-112231 GCF_001646965.1 Fonsecaea nubica | reverse complement strand
CCCTCCTCTCTCACAGAGTGATTCGAACCAGGCCCCGCCCAGCGACGCAGACGGGCGCCATAGACCTGGACAAAGACGAGAATGACATAGGCGGCGACGACGATGACGGCCTGCAGACCAAAGGAGACGTCGAAGCCCATCTTCAGCCCCCACGACTGCTGGAAGTAGCCGACGGTGAAGCCGCCGAGGACGCGGGCAAAGTTGAGCAGGGCCGAGACCTCGCCCGAGGCCGACGGGTAGCAGTCGAGGACGTAGGCGACGGTGGCGACCGAGACGACCATGACGCCGAACTGGAACATGCCCCAGCCAAAGACGATGGCGACCCAGTGCCAGTGGCGCTGCAGGGCCTCGCCGACCAGCACGAGCCCGGGCACCATGAAGACGCCGCCAATGTAGTTCGTCCACAGGCGCGTCTCGGGCACGAACAGGCCGTGGTGGCGCGTCACGTAGCGCGCCGCGACCCAGTCGTTGAAGTAGTGCCCAAACGCCTCGCCGATCAGGATGGCCACAAACGGCGTAAAGTACATGTATCCGCACGCGATCGAGCTGAAGCCGTACCCGCCGGCCTCGACGGGCGTCTGGAGCAGGATCGACGATGTGATGTTGATCCCCACCGACCACATGAATATCATCAGGTAGAACAGCATCGACAGCGGGATCACCGGCTTGAGCAGCACCTCGCCCAGCCGCCCGTAGCACCGCGGCAGCGTCGAGAAGTAGCCGTTCCCGTGGTACTGGATCTGCCACACGCCCAGCACCCGCGACAGTCGCCCCAGCTGACCGCCGGGTCGTGGGGGCTGTTGCGGCTGCGGCACCGAGCGCTTGTAGTAGGTCTCGTCGCCGAACATCAGCGTGAGGCAGAGCAGGAAGCACGACCAGGCAAAGACGAGCCAGAAGACCGGGCGCCACTCGCCCAACGTGCCCACGATGAAGTTGCCGCAAAAGGGGCCGACAAAGGGCGAGATGATGTAGATGGCGTACCAGACGCCGATCTTGCGCGCGTGCTCGTGGAAGAAGAACATGTCGTGGATGAAGGCCAGCCCGATCGTCTGGCCCGTGCTCTGCGTGACGCCCTGCAACGTTCGGAAGCCGTAAAAGGCGGCAAAATTGGGTGCCAGCGCCGAGCCCAGCGTAAAGGCCGCGCCCATGACGGAGCTCCAGAACAGCACGGGCGTGCGGCCCCAGTAGTTGAGCAGCGGCATCCAGATGAGGCCCGAAACACCGCACATGATGACGTTCAAGTTGCCAGCGTAGTTGACGACCACGGGGGACATGTTCCATTCGATCCCCTGCACGACGATGGTGCCGACCCCGGCCCCGGATCCAAAGTCACCGGCAAAGGCTCCAAACGCCACGCAGATGAGGATCATGTGCTTTTTGAAGGACGACCAGTTCAGCGGATCATCTGGGTCGTCAGATGGTTGGGGGATCAGCACGGTTTGGCCATCTTTGGCGAGCTTGAGGTTGTTCACGCCGGACCCTTTCTCAGCGCCAGGGGTGAGCCGGAGGAGAATCTCTCCATTGTCCATCTCAATCTGTCTCCTCTTTAGAAACTTGGCCCCAGACATGTTCGTCACTTGACTCACCTCTTGGTCATCGTGGGCCAGGTGTGCTGTAGCATCGACTGGCACGTCCTCGGCATGGATCGTATGCTTTTCCTCTTCTGCCATGATTTTGACTCGTTGTGCTGTGGCCACCACAGTGTGGCTAAAGTTGATATGGACAAGGTCATCTCTTGTTAATATGCTTCCCACACAAGGTAGCCACACACTTCAGTCCAGACCAAGCGGGCATAGTCCGGGGTTCGCGTCAATCCGGGGTACTTGTCCGGGGTCGGAAACGAATCCCGCGGGAAATTGGTAGCCTTGACGGACAACTTTGTCATCCACTCGGGCGTAGAATCTTCGGAATCGCTGGCCGGACATGACCATGACTTGCCAGGCCATGGCACGGTGGATTTATCTCTGGTGAGACCGTGGGAAGCAGCCTGCATCAGGCTTGACACCGAGCGAAAACCTGGCTAGGGTGGCGATTCTTGACGGATAGAAGCCGGCGGTGGAAAGTGTCATCTACTATGTCCGCCATGAGATAGGTCTAGATGGCCAGATTGAGGGGAAACGTGATAGACCGACATTAGGCAGCTGTTTTGCACAGCCCTCTAGGTCTTTGTACTCCATGTCACAATGAATGAGTAGCAGGGGAGGCCAGACAAAGAAAGTGAATTCGCACATTCGTGCTGATTGGGCATGCACCGTGACAAGCTCCACAGTCCGCAAAAACGATAGATGCTGAAGGAAGAGGACATCACAATTACTGTGGGGGATTCCAGTCGAAGAAACCAAAAACAACATCGATTCTGATATCGGTCAATCTCGAACTATAGACAGTGAAACAAAAAACAGCCAAAAAGCTCCGAACGTGGTTCGAACACGTGACCTAGAGATATTCGAGTAATGGAATACTGCAATCTCTCGCTCTACCACTGAGCTATCGAAGCTCCGCTGTCGATGCGACTTCAAGTAACCTTTTTTGGGACTCTGAAATATAAACACCGACAAATTTGTGTGCCTCGGCTAGGGCTGATGAGTGGGGCTTATGGGCACAAAGCGGCATGTTGCCGGGTGATCCTCCCGGCGTCACAGCCTCGTCGCTGCCTCGCCGTATTCCCATGACAAGACTGTGGGATATACTCGTTGCTCCTGGCCACCATAGCTGCATTCTGCCACGACGAGATACCACTACGAAGCCATAACATTCCTCTGGCATGGGCATACACCGTGATACAGTCTTACGAATGGCAGATGATTCAAGCCAACTCAGTTTCCATTACTCATGGCTCTAAGGAATCTAAACATCCTAGCTAAGCACGGCCCTTACAGATCCATCACTCGCGTCGTCGGCTCAGCGAGAAGGTCTTGTGCCTTCCGGGTCAGACCTTGGGTGGGAGTTAAGCAGGGATGCCCTCCTCAGTATTTCCAGGGTGCAGGTACTTACTCTCAAAATTGTCCAAGAACTCCTTCTCTGGATCATACCCCCACAGGAATGACTGTGCCTTCGCGTCGCCCAGCAGGTCCGGGTTCTCCCCGCCCTTGGACACTGACTTGAACTTCTCATCTCTTGCCTGTTGTTCCGGCCCATCGTGGAGGTGCAAGACTCGGCGTGTGGCGCCACCTGTGCTGGCGACGTGCTCTGCACGGGCTTTTCGAGCTACCTCAAAAGCCTTGAGAAGTGTAGGTATCTCCTCTGGCTTGGATACCTGGTTGAGGGCCAAACAAATGACGCCGACGTCTTCAATCGCTTGAGCCGCCCCTTGGGCGACGTAAGGGAGCATGGGATGACAAGCATCACCCAGCAGCACCACCTTTCCCGTCACCCAGGTTGGAAGTGGATCATGCTCGCACAGTCGCCATTTCATCACGTTCTCGTCGGGGATAAAATCCAAAAGCTTGCGCAACCGAACAGGATCCCATGACCCAAAGTGATCCAAAATCTCCTGCTTAGAGGCTTTCGCAGTCCAGGACTCCTCCGAGAAGCCCGTGTCTGGGTGGCACATGACCTACAAATTCAATGAGTGATGCGAACCAGGCACAAAACGCTTTCATACCATATTATAAAGGCTTCCATGGCGGATGGGATAAGCCTGTACATGTCTGTCTGGACCCATCCATCTTGTTGCCACGGGTTCTGTGATGAAGGCTCGCAGTTCTGGATCTGTAACAAGCTCCAAGGGTATGCATGCCCGAAATGCCGCGTCTCCCGTTGGCTTCGCTTTGTCGAGGAGACCAAGCTTTTGGTAAATCAATCTTCTGCAGGTAGATTTCATCCCTGGCTATGTGAGTAGAAGAGCAAGACATGATTTGACACACGCACCATCTGCACCAACAACCACATCTGCCTCAAGGACGCTGCCATCCGAGAGAGTCACCGAAGGCTTGTCAAAGTCAAGACTTGTAACCATGCTGTTGATGCGAACTTCGGCCACCGCCTCGGCCTCTCCCATCAAGGCTTCGTGGAGATCCGCACGGTGAATCGCATACTGCGGCGCCCCGTGTCTCCTCTCAATCTCGGGCATGAGGGTGGCTGCACCGAGAAACTCGCCGTCTTTCCATCTCCTCAAATCAATTCGTGTGAGAGAATTCGTGTGTTGGCGGACACGCTTGTCGAGACCCCATCGACTCAGGAGGCGTGTGAGGTTTGGAGAGCAATTAATTCCTGCGCCCACTTCAGCAATCACCGGTGCTGCTTCCAAAACAATAACTTTGTGCCCCGAATGGCCTAATATGCCGGCCAGCGCCAGCCCTGCCACACCCGCTCCGACAATGATGATACTTAGAGGGTGATTGGCTTTCAAGTATGGATCACTTCCATTGGTACCTGAATGCGAGTGTCCGTTGGCATTACCGTTTTCGACACCATTCGTATACACTCCAGTTGGCGCTGTGGTCTCGGACGAAGGCATCGCGGCTGGCACACGAGAAGAGGCTATGACTCGGTCGTAGGCGACACCAGAATTGGATCTTGATATTGAAAATTTCAGTCACAAGAATACCTATAGGGATGGCCGAGAAGTTTGGGCAATCCTTTTTACACGCCCGGGGAGGCGGGGTACAAGGTCACAGAATGGAGGGTACAAAATTTCGAATGGCAGGCCCAGAGCATCGCCTTCCGGCACAGGTATGCCTTCAGGATGGTGTTGGAGTGGTGCTCGGTAACTCGATCCTGCCTGTACGGGATCGTCTCCCGCGAAGAGTAACAAACCCCAGCACAACACAGAGACACACGTGACCTAGACAGACCGAGTTCTCAGGCTCTGAAACATGGTCTGCCAGTTCCAGAAAGTGCTTAGTCGATGGAACCGCAGACGTGGACGAAGTTGAGAAGAGCCGAACAAAGACTTGTGCATAAAATGTACCGGTTCCCACCAAAAACGATGCGCGATCAGCGGAGTCGGAGAGTCGAGTTTCTCCAATATATATCGGACAACGAGATAAAATGGGCGACATTAGCTCGAATGGCCAGCATATGGACAATGTTCCTCTCTGGATCGACAACAAGCCGGTGCAGTCGGAAACCACATTCAGCGTCATAAATTCGACGTCTCAGAAGACAGTATGGACTGCATCGTCTGCCAATGTGGAACTTGCTCAAGCGGCCGTTGAATCTGCTTCCAAAGCATTTCAATCATGGGCGCACACCCATCCAACAGAGAGAAGGCGCATTTTCTTCAAAGCTGCAGAGTTGTTCAGATCCCGACGGGACGAGATTATTGACATCATGGTTCAAGAGACCAATTGCAGCAGACAATGGGCTGCTGGAATCAATATGCACATGGGAGTTGAGTTCTTGGAAGAACTCGCCAGCCTTGCCACTTCTGCCTGCACTGGTTGGTTACCGACGACAGAGACTGAAAGTGTGTAAGCCCTGGATCCCGCAAGTTCCCAGCTAACGGCGAAAGGTCGCTTGGCTCTTGTCTTCAAGGTGCCCTACGGGGTTGTCCTGGGGATTGCGCCGTGGAACGCCCCCTTCATCCTGGCAATTCGAGCAGTAGCCACACCGATCATATGCGGAAACACCGCTGTCCTCAAGGCGTCAGAATTGAGTCCTAAGACTCACCACATCATTGGACAAGTTTTCCGCGACGCGGGCTTGCCGCCTGGAGTGCTGAATATCGTGCAGCACTGCCGAGAAGATGCAGCCGAAGTGATAAATGCCATGATATCGCACCCAGCAGTTCGAAAAATCAACTTTACAGGTTCGACGGCGGTGGGAAGAATCATCGCACAGCAAGCTGGCCGTCACCTCAAGCCTGTTTTGTTGGAGCTGGGCGGCAAAGCTTCGTGCATTGTCCTTGAAGATGCGGACTTGATCAAAGCCGCAAAGGCCGTTGTGATGGGAGGGTTCTTGCACGTGAGTTGGTCCCCCTGGAATCTAGAACGGCGTTGACACAATATAGCACGGGCAAATCTGCATGGCGACGGAGCGAGTGATCGTCATGCGGGAGGTTTCCGAGCAATTCTTGAAGATACTCAAAACAGAAGCCGAAGCATTTATCGCCGGCAATGCCGTGTCCACTGACGGAGCGAAGAGAACAGAATCCTTGGTCGAAGCTGCAGTAGAACAGGGCGCTCATCTAGAATTTGGACATGCCGCGCGTCTCAATGCATCTCTTCAACCAACAATTCTCAGTGGCGTAACAAAGGACATGGCATTGTTCTATACCGAGAGCTTTGGACCGACCATCAGTTTGACCATCGTCGACACTGTGGACGAAGCAGTTAGCTTGGCCAACGACTCGGAATACGGTCTCTCAGCGAGCATATTTTCCCAGGATATTCCGAAGGCGTTGAAGTGTGCCAAACGGATCGAGACTGGCGCCTGCCATATCAATGCCATGACGATCCACGATGAACCTTTTCTACCACATGGAGGAGCAAAAGAGAGTGGGTTCGGTAGATTCGGGGGCCAGTGGGGAATGGACGAGTTTCTCCAAGTCAGAACCATAACAATACTAGACGGGGAAAGTAATAGTTAGCGAACTCGATTGTCCCGTTAGGAGACTGCTGTCGGCTGTATTCAGGTCAGCAGCTACCACAACCAGCCGCTTACCCGGCATACCCGGTCATTGTTCGGATTCATATACCGGCCGTGAGCCACGTACAATGACACCACGTGACCCGTCTGTGGTTGCTATAACTGCCGCTTTGTCTCCAAGGGACCTTACAACGGCACCCAAAGCACGAAATGGCACCCGATTCGACGTCTAATAGCTTAGGGGGCACAGTCGCTCTGGTTGTCTCTGAAAAACATGGACCGTTCGAAGTGAAAGAAGTACAACTGAATGATATGCGACCCGATGAGATTGTGGTCCGCATGGTAGCGACGGGTGTCTGCCATACGGACGTGGCTACTTCCATAGGGAATAGAGGCCCTCAATTACCAGCTATCCTCGGCCATGAAGGTTCCGGGGTGGTTGAAAAAGTCGGCTCTGAGGTGAAACATGTGGTGGTTGGAGATCATGTGCTTTTGTCGTTCAACTATTGTGGGAATTGCACCCCTTGCCGTCGAGGAAACCCGGCATACTGTCGACACGGGTATCATTTATCTTTTGGCGGATGTCGCCTGGATGGGAGCAAGCCGTTCTCTCTCAACGGAGTCGATATCAACTCAACCTATTTTGGCCAGTCTTCTTTCGCCGCTCGCTCCATTGTGAGCGGAGTCTGCGCGGTCAAGGTCTCGCCAACCGTCCCACTAGACATTCTTTGCTGTCTAGGTTGCGGAGTTCAAACGGGGGCCGGCACTGTCTTGAATGTTCTCAAGCCCGGCATAGGAGCATCGGTTGCAGTATTCGGAGTCGGCTCGGTTGGTCTTGCAGCGATCATGGCGGCCGCCAGATTCACACCGGCCACAAAAGTGATTGCGATCGATATCGTGGACTCCCGTCTGCAGCTGGCGACAGAGCTTGGTGCGACACACACGATCAATTCGGCAGGGAAAGACGTGGTCGCAATGATCAAAGACATCACCGACGGTGAGGGTGTCGATTGTGCTCTCGACGCGACAGGCAACGTTGCTGTCATCGAGTCTATGATTGCAGCAGCAGCCAAGAACGGAACAGTGGCAACAGTTGGAGGAGCTCCCCCAGGGAAGTTTGTTAATATTGAAGCGGCGGCGTGGATAGGCAGAAACGTCAGCTATGTTGGCTCATGTCAAGGCTCTTCATTTCCACAGACGGTATGATCGCTCGGAGGTGATGGCTCAGGTCAAAGCTAACTCGCAGCAGTTTCTTCCTGCTCTCATCGACTTCTGGAGCCAGGGTCGATTCCCGATCGATCGCCTGATCACCAAGTATCCCTACACCGATATTAACCAAGCAATCGATGATATGCATCATGGCAGATGCATAAAACCAGTGCTAACATGGACATGACGGAGGAGTAAAGGGCCAAGAACCCTTACTTGCGGCCATTCAGGAGCCACTGGTCGTCTCACCGATGGAAAATTCTGCGCTTGTAGATTGCACAACTCAAGAGTGAATTCTGGAGGCAGTCTGTCCGTATCACAGTTATAGTCACACAAGAGTCGAGTATCCATTAAGCATCCCTTGGTTACAGGCGCGGATTTGGCATCCCGTTCAATTAATGACAATAAGGGTTCTCCTAAGGTCGAAACAGAATTGCTTGTAGACAAATAGATCTGGAGATGACCATCAGGTGAAGCCGACGGAAAAGGGGAGATACTCGGTCTGCGGACTAACGATATCCCGAGGCTGGGCATCGTAATTGCTCACGTTGCTGCTTTGGCGCGTCCCGTCCTCGCGCGATCACCAGTGATCAATAGTTGAGCGTCGAAGGCTACAGTTCCCGATATACTTTATTTTCTGACAAGAAGCATGTCTTGATGATTCCCACCCCCCGGTAATGCCTTCTGTGACGGTGGGCCATCAGCATGTGGCTGGACCGCTTAACCGCTGGTGCTGCAACACCCAGTGCCTCTCGTGAATCGCTCGTCTCGACGAGGCCATATTCACCCTCTCCTCGCAAGAATTCACAGCTTGCTTCGACCCAGCGAACGCTCTCAGGGCTGGGTTTGTCTGCAACTAGATCCTCAGCCTCCCTTGACCTTAGTGCGAACACATCTACCACATCTCTCACAACCCCGGCGAGACAACCCAATGGATCCTCCCTCAGATTCGAGCAGCGGCCCTCACCCAACGTCGCAGATCCCGTGAAAGTGATAAAGAGTATACTGGGAGACTCAAAGCATGGAACAGCGGCGGATTATGGGTCTAGGAAGCAAGACAGGGAGACGAGCAAAGACATTGACTTTGGGGGCCTCAGCCTTGAAGAGTTTGTTGCCCAAGAGACACCACTGCGCCCTGCTCGCGACGGCTCGACCGTGGAGATCTCAGCGAAAGAGAACAGGCTAAAATTTGAAGAATTTCACAAATCGATTACGGAATGCGATCAAATACTTACCAACGTTGAATCTTACCTGACCAATTTTAAGGCAGAGCTTGGTCAGGTCTCTGCGGAAATTGAGAATCTACAGGCTCGCTCTGTTCAGCTCAACGCCAAACTTGACAATCGTCGCAATGTTGAGAAGCGCCTGGGGCCGGCGGTGGAAGAAATCAGCCTTTCTCCGTTCACAGTAAAGTCCATTGCAGAGGGTCCAATGGACGAGACCTTTGTCAAGGCTTTGAAGGAAGTGGAGGCAAGGTCATTCATAATAGAAGCCAAAGAGGACAAGGCGGAGCAGGTCAAGGCGTTGCAAGACCTGAAGCCCCTGCTCGAAGACCTCAAGGCTAAAGCTATCGAGCGAGTACGTGACTACATTGTGGCTCAGATCAAGGCCCTTCGCTCTCCCAACATCAACGCTCAAGTAATCCAGCAGCAGACTTTCTTGAGATATAAAGACCTTTACGCTTTTCTGGCTCGAAACCACCCTGTTTTAGCCGAGGAAATTGGGCAAGCATATGTCAACACGATGCGGTGGTACTATAGCAGTCACTTTTCTCGATACCAGCAAGCTCTTGATGCTCTTCAGATCCACGCCTTTGATCAATATGACCTTCTCGGCTCAGAACCGGCCCCGGCAAGGCGAAATGTCCTGGGGGCATCCAAAGCTGCTCCTCCGCCGCATGATGCCTTCAGCCTGGGAAGAAGAGAAGACCTTGTCAAATCCAAGAACGACACAGCCTTGCCTGCTTACCTGGCGGAGGAGAGCAAGTCGGCTCACTACTTGGAAGTGCCCTTCCGGAATTTCAACCAGGCACTCATCGACAACGTCTCCGCCGAGTACTCGGTGATGACTGAGCTGTTCTCTACCAGCACGTATCATCAGATCTCGCGTCGGGTGGTTGAGATTTTCGAGCCGACGTTCACATTGGGTCATAATTTGACCAAGTCTCTTGTTGAGAACACGAACGATTGCTTGGGCGTCTTGCTCTGCGTCCGTCTCAACCAGCATTTCGCATTTGAGCTGCAGCGGCGCAAGGTGCCAGTGGCAGACTCTTACATCAACTACACAAACATTCTCCTGTGGCCGCGCTTCCAAATGGCCATGGACGCGCATTGCGAATCCCTGAGAAAAGTCCCGGCCCCATCGACCAGCAGTCGAGGCGCTGCAGCTGCATTCTCCCTCGTTGGTGGAGGCTCATCCGATGCATCGAGAGCCTCGGTCGCACCCCACGCCATTACACAGCGCTTCGGCCAGTTCTTGCAGGGAATCCTATCACTCAGCGCAGAGGCCGGCGATGACGAGCCCGTCTCGAACAGCCTTGCGCGGCTCAGGTCCGAGTATGAATCTTTGATGGGCAAACTCGCCAAAGGGGCCGGCGACGCGAGTAAAAGGGCCAAGTTCTTGTACAACAACTACAGTCTGGTGTTGACCATTATCAGCGACACGAGAGGCAAGCTGGCCGAGGAACAAAAGGAGCATTATGGCGGCCTGATCCGGGACTTGAAGAAGTAAAAAATAGACCAATCATTTGAAATAATGAGGCATGGGAAATGAGGGTAAAAAAGGATAGATCTATTGTTCCTTTCTTCAGTGATATGTTGTTTACGGAAAACCTATCGCCCTCCGTCGCCGCTCACCGAGAGGTATATCACGTGATTAGTTACTAGCTAGATGTGGTAAGTTTAGCGAGCACAACTTATCAACACTTCGATCAACTCAAAGTCTGCCCTTACTCTACCCTGCACAATGAAGGATCTGTCCTTCGATCCCTCCACTCTCACAAGGGAAAAATTACGAGGCGTCGGCGTTGGACTCTCTTCCGAGGTCGTGCATATCGCGGGGACGAATATTGTTGCCAAAATTCCGGCCCCACAGGATCTCGAGGATCAAAAGGTCGAGAAAAGGATATATGAGCGTCTTCAGGGGCATCCAAATATTCTCCGCTATCTGGGTCAAAGCCCTCCAGCATGCACGCTATTACGCAATGCCCTTTTATTCGAATACCATCGTCATGGTAGCCTGATAGATTGCTTGGACAAGATTGTTCCTGGACGAAGTCGGTTCGTCAATGTCACTCCCTCTCATGCTCGAAACACTGACAGATCTTAGTTGGCCCTCTCAAGCCGTATCAGCTGTGGCATATATTCATTCTAAAGGCGTTGTGCATGGGGATATTGGTCTTCATAACTTCCTCCTTCATGACGACGGTAGACTCATTTTGTGCGACTTCGCAGGCTCCGGTCTAGATGAGTTACCTCCTAACGTGAGCGCCGGCGTACGATATCTCAACCCATTATTTGACTCGGACTATCCCTCAGAAAGAGATGACGTTTTTGCACTAGGCACCGTGCTTTACGAACTTGACCGCGGAGAACCGCTCTTTGAGGGGAAAAGCGATCAGGAGATCAGACAATGTCTACGGAACAAGCAGTTTCCTGACCTATCTCTGGTGTCCTCACCATTGAGGCAAGTGATTGAGAAATGTTGGACAGTCCCCGATTACAAAGCTGGCAACGCCTGGATGGAGCTAGGTAGGTACATCACTCTCTCTTTGGGCCGACCTTATTTATCTACAGAGACTCAACCCACATTTATGATCAATTCATGGTTTTCTAGGCTTCTTGGACTTGCTAGAGTGATACTCCTTCACAGTTGAACTGCGACGCTATGGGAGATATCGAAGATCACGATGTGCTCAACTGCGGCCTTCTCAAGTCAAAGACACCAGCCAAGTCTAAAGCTGCGGAACCAGGGAACTCAACCCCCGACTTCTCAAAAGGCTATACAAAGCATATGAAAGCAACCCTGAGGTAAATTTGCAGCTAATAGTCTAACAGGACGAGAACGGCTTCTGTATAATATCTGGACTGGTGGACTGGGAATTCAGTGGCTACTACCTAAGCTATTATGAGTGTATAAAAGCCACTAACTGTCTGAGTACGGATGAGATGTCTGATTGGTACAGCTATTTGCCGCCTTGTATTTCTCCCACTCGACAACCGCAGAGGTGGCTCCTCGATTATGTGATAGGTTGGCTGCTTGAATGATTCGCAGCTACGAGACCCGAGGTTGGGACCAGAAAATAAGAACTGGGCCGAGAGCATGTAGGACTCAAGTCGGCGTTGGATCTGATCGGGACAGTAACGTTAAAGTGCCCGCACCGGTTGTGGCGACCCAGTGCGCAGGCTGCCGGAGACGTCCAGGTAGGGGCCAGAGTTTTCGAATACGAGTAACCAGGCTTCTAGAAGCATGCATGGCAGTAGGTGAGGATGTACGAGTAATAGTGTTTGGCGCTGCGGGCCGGGAAGAGGATGGTTGGTCGGCACTGTCTTGCCAGCTGCTCTCTGTGGTAGGTCAGTATTCGTACATGTAGAGAATGCAGTTAACGACGAGAAGACCTCGATTGGGAAATACTAAAGGGTAAGAGATACACCGTCGCATCTGCACCACCTCGTAGAACCTCTTGCACCCGTGACCTGTGACTACTCGTCGATGAAACCAATGCAACTCCCCTCGTCGGTGTCTTGTGGCGTGTCCTTCCAGAAGCCCTTCCAAGTGAACTACCGATTCGAGGTCGAGACGTCGGACGCGGGGACCGGATTGGGGGACAAGAGCCGCCCCCTGTCCCCCTGCTGGGCGAGGATCGCTTGGAGCGTCCGAAAAGTGGTGAATCGCCTTCGTCGCGACGGTGTTGGACAAGGCGAAAGATTGTGTAATTGAAATTAGCATGGGTGACATCAGGGCCAGTCAGATGGCAATGCTGGCCAGCTCGAGGGAATCCTGCAGGCCGCCTTGGTGTGTTTGCTCTGAAACGAGTACTCTACTCCGTACGAGGGAACTCGTGCCCGTCAATGAGAACTTGGTGGTTTGTTCCAGGTTTCTGCTGTGGTTGGTTCAGAGGTGATTGCAGCAGTCGATCTCAGATAGCTAGGCGCCGAGAAGGGCAGGGCCTGAGACCGGGAGGAGGGCTCTTGGGCCTTTTGCTTGCCTATTGCTTGTCATGCTTGCCATGCTTGCTTCTTCTTGGTGATGCCCCCGAGGCTTCCCCTTGATTGATCGTTCCAGGCTGCTCGTTGGTGCTTGGGGTTCTCAGCCACCTGCCAGCTGCATGCCCCTGTCCGAGTAAGAGGGAACGCTACTCTACCCCACATTACGCTACACCAAGCGGAGAGTGAGTGAGGATCATAGGCTCTACGCCTCAAAGTGTCTTTTCCCTTCACCGCACCGTCACATTCACAGTGCCTTTGCATTGTCCAACAGTCCAACAGCTTGGGCCTCTTCCCCCCTCTCTCCCCCCCCCAGAAAAAAACTGCCTTGCCGCATGTCTACCTACGCCTTGTTGGAGCGATCATCCCCAGCCATATCACAGTGGCGTCCGGTGGTGACACTATCAGCTACGAGTAATGATGTCGTGTGAGATGTTGTTGTCTACAAGGCTCAATTTGAACCGTAAAGAGGAGGGCCAGGAATAGGAGAGCTGTGCTGCAGGTGGAGTCGGGGACTGCGAGTTGTCTGGGTCGTTGGCTGCGCTACCACTCGCCACATCCGTTGACACCTGCTCAATTGGTTCACAATTTGCTGTCCACTCACTCGTGCTCCTGGTCCGTTCTGGTTGCCTCTCGCTCGTCTCGTCTTCACTGGCCTCTCCAGGCCTTGTTCGTACCCCATCCCGACGGAGATCACACCCTACGAGTACCTACGCCTCCACAATCCTCCGTTTGCCCTGACCGGAGCCCTCTCCCAGCAGGGTCCCCTGTCCGACTCTGTCGCCTTCCTCTTCCATTCACCTGCGGTCGAGATTCAAACAGCCTCGAGCTACTGTACCCCGTACTCATCCTCATAGCTGACCACTATTGCACCATTGTCCTTGTGTGCAAGCACAGGCCACGGTCCTCGCCGCCCCCATTTCAGTTCGCCTTGCCTGGGTGGGTCGTAACGTCGCAGTCTGGCACCTAGACTCGACAGTTCGTATCTCGTTGTCATTCGGCGCGGGCGATCATGTCAGGGCTGTCGATGGGCTCAATGCAGCCAGGGTAATCTGCCACTGCCCCAGACATCACCGTCCAAGCCTGGTCCACGCGGACTTGTTGTCCTACAAATACCTCTCCAACTTGCCATGGCCCTACGGGCCTCGTTGTTCCTCCCATCTCGAGGTCTCTGGCGCAGTTGCTCGTCCCCTGCTCGATCCAAAAGGATTGTCGAGCTCTGTTAACCTGTAAACTAGTCAGCACTCGACATCTCCAATAGCTTCAACCAGACCCAACATGGAGAAAACGGCCGACTTCCATCTCACCTCTGGTTCCGACTCTCCAGATAACCTTCCAATTGACTACAATGAGGTCAACAAGATTGAGGTGAGTTTGTACCGTGAAGGCGGCAAAGCAAAAGCCGGACCAAGGTCGCTGACATCTTGTTCTTTCATAGGCCCGACGGGGTTCCAAGGTCAACGAAGCCACCGATGTCTTTGGCGACATCGCCACCGCCGAGGAATATGGCTATGTCTCACGCGGACTGAAATCTCGTCACATCCAGTTCATTGCTCTTGGTGGCACTATCGGCACTGGTCTGTTCTTGGGAATTGGCCGTGCTTTCCTCCAAGCCGGTCCGCTGTCGGTCCTCCTGGGCTATACCTTCACTGGTCTGGCTGTCTTCGCCATGATGATGTCTCTGGGTGAGATGGCCACATGGCTTCCGCTTCCTGGTGCCATTCCACAATTCTGCGCTCGTTATGTCGATGATGCCATGGGGTTTGCTGTTGGCTGGAACAATTGGTACTCTTGCGCCATCACACTTTGCGCCGAAATCTCAGCAGCATCGAGCGTCATCCAGTTCTGGCCTGGCGCTCGAGATGTCAACGTGGCAGCCTGGATCTCCATCGTCATAGTTCTGGTCCTTGCCCTCAATATTTTCGCCGTCGCCATTTACGGTGAAGCCGAGTTCATTTTCGCTTCCATCAAGATCGTCACCATCATTGGCCTGCTCATCCTCGCCCTCATCATTGATGTTGGTGGAGTTCCAGGGCAGCAACGTCTCGGGTTCCAATACTGGAATAACCCTGGGGCGATGAAAGCGTACATCGCCTCCGGTAGCACTGGTCGTTTCCTTGGTCTTTGGTCCACTCTCGTCAACGCCGCCTTCTCATATGGTGGTGTCGAAATGGTGGCCGTTGCTGCTGGTGAGGCTGAGGATCCGCGCCGAAATATCCCCAAGGCTGTCCGCCGAGTATTCTGGCGTATCTTGTTCTTCTACGTCTTGGGCTCATTGGCGATCGGCGTATTGGTCCCGTACAATGATCCCAATCTCTTGAACGCTCGTGAAAATGGCGCGCCCGGTGCTGCTCAATCTCCATGGGTCATTGCCATCAATCGGGCCGGAATCGATGCTCTTCCATCCATCATCAACGCTGTCATCTTGACCTCCGCCTCCTCGTCGGCCAATGCTTTCTTGTACACGGGGTCCCGATACCTGTATGGGATTGCGCAAATCCGCCAGGCGCCCCGATTCCTGCTCAAGTGTACCAAGACTGGTGTCCCTGTGTGGTGTGTGCTGATCACCTGGTCCATCTCTCTCCTGACGTACATGTCTTGCTCTTCCGGGTCGAATACCGTCTTCACCTGGTTCCAGAACTTGACCACAATCTCCACGCTCTTCACCTGGGTCAGCATCTGCATCGCGTACATTCGCTTTTACCACGCGTGCCACGCGCAGGGCATCGACCGCAACCAGTTGCCGTTCAAGTCTCCGTGGCAACCTTACCTCGGCTACATCTCGGCCATCTTCTTTGGGCTGATCATCTTTTTCAATGGGTTCGATTCGATTGCAGGAACGTGGGACTACCAGGCCTTCATCACCGATTACATCGGAGTGCCCATCTATTTCGGGCTCTACCTTTTCTGGAGGATCTTCAAGCGCACTCACTTCCGCAATGCGGCCGAAGCCGATCTGTACACGGGTAAAGCTGCGTTGGACGCCATAGTGTGGCCGGAGCGTAAGCCGAGAAACATTGTTGAGAGGATCTGGTTCTGGATCGCATGAGAAAGAGAAGTTTTGTTCCCTGCGCCGTTTCCTGTTCGACAAGCGACACACCATACCCTGCAAGCGCTCATGTCATTGTTTGCTGTTGGGAGGTTAGAAGTACCAGGCAGCTCGTAGACGAGCTATAATAATATCCTCGGAACCCTTTTACAGGGAGCGAGATGTGTACCGAGTAGGCGTAAAGAGAGGAAGAGGTGCAGTGTGATGCAGTGCGGTACATGGTGAAAGAATTCCGAGATGTCGATATGATGTGGGCAGCACGGTAGCGCCCTTTGACATGTGCATAGCATTGACCACTGAGCATTGACCACTGAGAAGCACATTCGGTCCTCGGTCCTGTTCGAATACCGAGCACGAGTTCTCCGTACGACGTACTCCGTACAGTACCTGCAGGAAAGAAAGTACTCCAAGCACCGAGTACTCGGTAGAGTGGTAGGACTCGCAATTAATAGGAGACCTCGTACCTACCATGCTGGTACTCGCTCGCTCGGCACGAGGTACGAGGTACGGGGCACACGTCCTTTTCCTTCGAGTGGAGTAGAGCGGGACATACTTGGGTCAGTATAATACTGTACAAGTGATCAAGTCGCTGAAGTGCACGCTAAAATCACTTGGACTTGGTTGGTGGATATCGTGGGACAAGAGAAGGAAACTCTTCTCGGAGCCCACCTGCGCGATAATTAGGTCTAAAGGTTGCCCCGAGAGGGACGTGAGGCGGCCAAAGAGAAGAGCCGCTTGGAGTTTCCCTGGCTGCAGAAGATGAATCCAGAGTAAAAATTCACGGTCCTTGGTCATCCAATCGTATCAGAAGGCGGAGTGAAGTAGAGGAATGGGAGAAAGAGATGAAATAGCATAGTAAACAGATGAGATATAGATCTATGAGTGGGCTGTTTCTTGAAATTGAAAAAAAGAACCCCCAAAAAAAACGGGGTGCTCAGCCTAGACTACTTCCCTCATGGTCATGGCGAGAAAGATTTCTTCTGTCGTCTCCTCAAACTCACCACATTCTCGGATCTTACGCATCAGGCATGTAGCTTGTCGTTGACATTCCTCGTCCCCCTTGTCCAGTGTGTCACAAAGGCGCTCGAAATATCTCAGCACGTCTCCTGCCTCGAACCGATGACTGTGCCACGACATCAGTGCCTCTGAGGCCAGTGTGAAGGCATTAGTCACTGTGTTCCAGGTTATCTTCTTCGAGGTTGAAATGATCCGCTGGGTTCTGGAATACAATGTCTCGGCGATCAGGGCGCTTCTCTGGGTGTCCCCTCTGATGCTGAACGTGTAGTAAAGGAATTGATGTAGGCAGGTGATGGTACGCCAGTCATCGGAGCCGTATCGCCCGGTAGTGTAAAGAATCAAGTCTTCAAAATCCGCGATGAGGTTCGGGAATCGCGTGGAATTCCTGTCCCAGTACATCAAGTAGTTCGTGGTCATCTGT
This sequence comes from Fonsecaea nubica, assembly GCF_001646965.1. Taxonomy (NCBI): domain Eukaryota; kingdom Fungi; phylum Ascomycota; class Eurotiomycetes; order Chaetothyriales; family Herpotrichiellaceae; genus Fonsecaea; species Fonsecaea nubica. Next base: position 94,800 of record NW_019173778.1, on the reverse strand, counting down.
GGGACTGTGAGGTTGTGGTCAATGTAATGGTATTGCAGGTGGGTGATCGACCTTTCATAACCCAGGCGGAGTAGTTCAAAGCGTTCCTCTCGTGGAGATTCGAGAAAGGAGGTGCATAGCAGCGCCAACGGATCCGATTTTATTTCTGGCAATAACTCTCGTCTTTTATCGCACAGCGTGTCCAAGAACGTCTCGAGCAAATCCTTGTTCAGGCGTTTGACAGCAGCATTGAGGAAATCGTTTGCGACTCTCCAGAAGCACACCATAATGTTAAGCTCGTTTTTACCCAGAATTGCAGGCTGGATGCCTGCGAAGATCTCGTCCACGCACGCTTCAAACTGGTTCACTTGGCCAGTTTCGGCGAACTCGGGTAGTTTTTCAGAGGCTTTGTACAGTTTTGTCCAGCTTGTCTTGTAGCCCCTACCGGGAGTTAGCCAGATAGGATCGAATTCGCATTTTTGCTTTTCCCCTCTTCGGGATCTCCGGAATTCAGCATCAATGGCGTTTTGTACGTAGAAGAGAATGTATTCTCGTCTTTTGTGTACATCTGGTGGTCCCACATCCTTTGGCAAGACTACTCGCATGGGAGGTTCGTGAAACAACGGCTTGGATTTGCTGGATGTTTTCACTCTCTGATTGCGGAAGCCCCATTTCGTTATCTTCTTGTCCAGCTGATTCTTGCTATTCAAAGTCAGCAAACGGTGTAGTGACGCTTTGATGGGCGATAACACTCACGTAATTTCAACTCCATAAACCTCCGCCAGAATGGCGGTCACAGAGTCTAGATGGACTTTTCTCCCAACGTAGAGATCATCAACGATGTCTTTGATGAGTTCGAACCCAACTGAAGTGGATGTGGACATTGTTGGTACAGTAAAATCAAACAAGAAACAGTTGGTGCAGGAGGAAAGAGCAAACCTCAGCGGAGGTGGATGGAACGTGGTCCTGGTTGAAATATCCGCCATGTTTCAGCCTGATCGGGCGCACGATGTGCTCTTTGGGTTGAGTCAGCCATGCATCTATGCGATCGTGTTCCATTGGCTAAAATCTTACAAAATTGCCAGCAACCAGCCACCAATTGGTAGGATGTTGACAAAACTGCCACTATATCACTCTGCCAACACCAACGCCAACCCTTCATGTCGCGTGACTAGCGCAGATATCTTGCGCGCGGGGCCTCTCAGACTCAGTTAGAGATGCTCGTACAGTCATTTCATCAATTTGCGCCATGATAGACTGTAACCGCACATTTTCGATTGGTAGGATCTCGCCAGATTTTCGAGCGCGAGGTTGACTAGCTGGCAACAAGGTTACCGATTCGAGGAAAAGGATCATCATTCGTAGACAAAAGTTCCAACGATCATGTGAATAGAGCCTCACTAGGAAACACGAATGGTAGTCTGCCGTTATTCTGTGGATTATTGAACACCGGTTGACACGGCTGCACGGTCGACATGGTAGATGGCAGAGGTGCCGGGGTCCTAAGCTTCCGGGAGGGGCGGGCATCCCGCCTTGGCAACAACGGTCCAGAGCGCTCGTGCGTACGTATATCCCTCTGTTCCTCTCGCAGCTGCACAGGCCGATGCGACTACACCAGCACTTCAGCCTCACCATTGCGGCCTCAGCTTCTCCAACCCAAACCCCCCTGTGGGAAATTCAAGTTCAAGGACTCAGCCATGGCCCCTCCACCTGCCTCGCCCGGCAGAGCCGCAACCATGTCAAAAGAACAGGTCGATCGCACCAAAGCAGCGGAACAATTCAAGGCCGCTCCTTACAGTGATGGAAGGACCGGCCAGAGCATTGGCTATGGATTTCATGTTAATGCATGGCCGGAAAAGGCCAAAGACATTCGAGTTCCTATCACCAAGGCACAAGCAGATGAGTTATTTGACTATGTGGACAGCTGGAACGCTAACTACATGGCGAAGAAGCTCGGCATCGACGTCTGGAACAGCCTGGATCAGAGGCAGATCGACGCGCTGCTGTCTGTTGCATATAACACGGGAGCACCGGGGCTTTGGGGTGCAATTGAGAGCGACTTGAGAACCAAGAATTTCGAAAAGGTGGCGCAGAAGATTGAAACCCACGCCACCAGTGGAAACCAAGGCGTCGTGAAGGTAGACCTGTCGCCGAGGAGGCGACGAGATGCAGAGCTCTTCCGAGCTGGCTCTATGTGACTAGGTTCTCTTCTTTGAGTGGGCCCATCTTCAAGTTTGCCTCGGCCATAGGCGTGAGACTTGGGTCTGTTGGTGGAGGAGGACCTAGTGAGGAGAATCTTCCAGAGGAACAGTGAGCGACGTCGCGAGCAATCAAGGCATGGAAGATTTCGCTTTACTTCAGCTTCGGAACCTCGTGACCCTTATTACGGGTGTTGCCCTTGTGGAGAATAGGCTATAATTCGTACATCTGCTTCTAATGGTAATACTCCATCCGACCCGAGGTCTTCAATAAGATCATCAGCCTCGATATTACGTGCGCTCGTCACCCTCTCGATTTTGTTGTCACCCTCCCATGCTCTCGCATGTGAATTATTTCATTCGAGCCAAGTTGACTTTCAGTCAGAATCATACTCCAGGACTCTCGATAGATCCCGGAAATAGGTACTCATTGAGGCTTTGAGACAGTCAGGGTCGAATATTCTCCGTTGTTCAAGTTGGTAATCCGGGTGATATCCATTCAGTCCGATCATGTGCATCGACCCTTCAGGGGATATGAAAACGAGGCCAGGCCACCCATGAGGATCTTCCTTGGTAATAACGGTACAATAGTCGGTTCCGGGACGCACCAAACAAAGGGTTGGAATGGTCAGAGTGTCCCCCCCGGGGTCACCACCGTCGTCACTATCGCTTTCCGATCCTGGCAACCAATTGACATGGAAGGTAATTCCATTGTCTTCACACAGCTCGGCCTTGACAACTGCTTCGGAACCTTCGAAGCGTGAGCTATCTCGGCGATTTATGTCCGCGTACACAAAAGAGCCTGGTACCAGGTATCGGTCGTTGCGCTGGTTAAACGGTCCTGGTTCATTCGACATGACTTCCGACACCTCAGTTCCAATTGGAAGGCTGGTCCACTCTCCACTATCGTACTCATACCTGAAATTGTGTGCTTGCCCCGTGAGACTTCGGTATGAAATCAGGTAGCCACTCGGATTTTCCTCTTTGCAGAATCCAAAGTTCGAGCCATCTGAGCGCTCGGATGGGTTGCCCGGAAACGTTGCGGCCTCCCACATCCGCGATTCAAGATCGAACTGAGACATGCAGACTTTGGAAGCGTCGTCAAGATAGAATAAATGAAGGCTATCTGGAGTGGCAAATGCCCCAAGAGGTGTATCTTGCTTGGCCCGGACGATGGGTTCTTCGAATAGAACCTCGGTTTGGTGGGTGCGAGGGTGTGATGAGTTTGCCAGTGCACCAAACCTTATGTGCCGTTTCTGGTCTTGGAAGAATAGCAAGGCGGGTTCAGTTGGAAGATCATATTGACGCACGAATGCGAGCGATGTGTTGGTGGAGTAGATCTCGCTGTATAAGTTTGGCAATAGTGGTGTGACTCTCGCGGCGGTATGGATCTCTTGAAATAACTGAGGCACCCATTTCAACTCTTTCATTAGACCCATAAATTTCTCTATTTGCATTGGTTCACGACGCTGTCATGGATATCGTGGTCAGCCCGGTCTATTCTCCCGCAAGGAAACCTTACCTCTGTGACCACCCAAAGCTCTCGCCGCCCCAACGAGATCGACCAAGCGTCCAACCTAAGCCAAGGTATTTAGTGAAGATTCTCATTGACATTTGAACCATGCATACTCACTCTTCTCTGGAATGAAAGTCGGAAGCGCTGGACTGGATTCCTCCTAGTCGATGAAAATAGACAGTCTTCTCATACTTTAGATCGGCCTGATCATTCCTCGACTCATTTGAGGACGTGCATGAACCGGTAACCTGAGCAGACATGTATCTTGCGTCGACAAAGGCCTTAAGTTTGCTTGCCTTTTCCGAATGGTTACCTCCGTCATCACTGTTGGCTTCTTGGGTCCATCGTAGAAGACCTCCAAAGATGACTTGCGTCATGATGATATGGCCTGACCTCACATTAGAATCGGAAGGTGCATGGGGCAATCGGTTCAGAGTTGTACCATATTTCTGGTAGAATCGGAACAGATCTTCCCGACTTTTGCTCGTCTTGAGTGCTTTGAGATCCGCCAGGCATCCATCCGAAAGAGTTATCCATTCATCGTTTAGAAAGATTCTGACCTTGGGATACTAACGCTGTCGGTTATGACGGGAAGGCTCGAGGGGGTCCATGTCACTTTACTTACTCTATGTTCAACCGCCGTTTCTTCTTTGAGCTCCGTCCGCATGCCCGTGGTGCTTGCGCTTCGCGCCGCTGATGCCCCCACACTCACTCCCATCCTCATGGGTTTCATCAGTGCCGGATTCCTGAGTGGACACATGAGTGTCACGGCGAGAACAGTTTCTATTGATGGACGTACAAGTCTCCGCCCAAATCTCCATAATGCAAGGAGCTTTCAGACATAGACTGGGTGGATATCCCTTGTCGAGTCACCGCATTAGAGCTAGACATATTGTACGACTCGGCCTTTGGCGTTGCGTTTCGTTTCAACACAAAGGCTGCCGACCAATAAGTTCAGTTTTTGAATCAAAGGATTGAATGTTCTTCCGAAATACTGACCATCGTAGTTAGCTCGTGGGATTTCGAACTGGCCTGCCCGGATCGTGTACCCAGTGAGCACGCCTTTACCGTAAAACAGGTCATCCCAATCGTCCCATTGTAATGATTTCAGGTGTCTGGTAAGCCATTAGCTATGTAGCCAGAACGAGAGAAGTTGGGTCACATACGGTGGGTCTTGAATCATTGTTACATTGTCCATGGCCTTTCTGAATGGCAGAAAAATAGTCTGTCGCTGAGGAAGAGTGTAGGACAGAAGAAACTCTTCCAGGCCATGGAAGCACCGAGTCTTATACCTTTGTCGATGTACGTCGATTACGAGGTGTCGTATGGCAGCATGGCGACTATCTGGACACGCATTAAACAGACAGATAACCTATTAATGGGGCGTTATACAAAGATACTGGGCACTTGGTCAATTGGTCAATATACAGAAAAATTACTCTGGGATAAGTGGGGAGCAATCCGCTCTAGACTCCTCACTCATCCATGTCGGCGTCAAGGGATCTTTGGTCTCACGACGTGTCTCGAATTCATTGGCGAGTGCGAACTTGCCTGTTCATCTAGGCTGACACTGTAGCGTCATCCATCTCGGGTCTCTCGTTTTACATACCTAGTCAGGCCATTGGTCATGCATCGCAAGTTTCAGCCTCGCCCGCGCACGAGGGCGAACTCAGGCCGACCTCGAGCCGACCTCATTTAATTGGATAAATTCGCCAATAATTACCTTGCCAATTATCAGCACCGGATTCAACTAGGTCAAAGGCACATTTTAGTTAGCTGCGTATTATCTCATCGACACGAGGCAGACAAGGCTATGAGATGCGCGAACACGTGGTCGGTGTCCAAGCCAATTGATGGGAGAACCAGGCCCTTGACCGCACAACTACTCCAGAAAGCCTCAAAGGGTCAAGACCCTGCCGAACTGCATGGTGGACGCCCCTTCGGCCTTCGGGCTGCCACGGAGGAGGCTGGCCTGCTGCAGGCTGCATGGGTGGTTACGGCCTCCCAAGAAACAAGTCGACCACAACGGATTGGACCACCAGGTCAAGGTGACACCCCTGCATACCTTTGCCCACAGACTCGCGGTAAACTGAGTGAACAGAATGGACGGACCCCCTTCTTGTCTCAATCTACAGGCAAGTTCGTGGGACATTGAATCCCATTCGCCCATTCGTGTCCGTTCTGATGATGGTGGTGGCACTGCTTCTGCCAGAGCGGAAATAGATCAATACCTTGTCCTGGATGCTCCAGTTCAAGGCGGCCTTGATGTGTTCATACGATCGAAGACAGCGGGCTGGCTCTCGAACCCGTACAGGTGAGATCCGGGGTAAGGAGACTGACACAAGCAACGACATTTCCGATTCCGTATCCGGCTCAAGCTTTGCGGCCATCCTGGACATCGACGCTATTCTGAGCGCAGCCAAGGATCTACGAACTCAAGCAGGCGAGGAGGGTCTGCTCAACGCCCTCGCCCGGCCCTCCACAGCGTGGATGAACATGCCTCCTATTTCTTGTAAGTGGGCGGCCTCGCTCCTAAACACCAGTGATTAACACCAACCAGGAACAAGTAGCCCGCCATGGCATGGGATTCATCTCAACATGCACCTGGGGCGGTTCGATACCCAGTTTCTCAACTTCAGCAACGCCAACGCTATTCTCTCACAATCCGACAATGCTTCCTCGACCGTATCTATCAGACCCACCCGCGTCCTTGATTTACCCTCGTCGCTGACACGAGCATTTCGGACACTATTGCGCGACAACCCGAAACTGGCGACCGAGTTATCCGCGTCAAAGGCAGCGAATTTTCCAGCAGGAGGTGCGCGCCAAAAAAAGCCCCCCACGGGAGAAGACAAGTTTTCCTGCCAAACCGAGGGGTTGAAGAACTTGCACTTGAACAACTAACGATCCTTTCCGACCCATAGCACGGTACAGCCGCCCTGCACATCGTGAACGGACCATGGTCTCAACGCGAGCGCGCCGTGGAACCTGACATTTTGGTGATCAATATTTGGCCGTTTGGGCCGAGCACTGGCGACAGGGGGTCGAATTACTCGGGGGAAAGCAAAACGATAGGACTCTCAAAGTCCAGTCTAGATATGAAGGTCGGGTAGAGCCGCTGGAATGCAGGAGATGAGATGGGAGAAGGAGGACGCCGTTCGAGTCGACTTTATGAATGTCGCTTAGCCTCCTCTCCGGGACAGTGAGGTAAATAATCCCAGAAGGGCCCGTCCCTCCAGGACCTCGAGGCGCCATGCGCCATGGTCAGGGCTGGGCGGTAAAAAGCACCCATCATTTCGAGAAGTTGGACCTATCACTTAATACTGCTTCCGAAGGGTCACTGATTCTGGGCTCCAGTTGATAGTTTCATGGCGCACGAGAAGGCAGGTCGGTCACCAGAGACGAGCAAGCTGTAATTACGAGTACAAAATATTGCCAGATTGGGTATTGGGTATTGGGTATTGGATCATAGTATCAAATACGCCTCGTGCCTCGCGTCTGAAACTGGGTAGGAGACTAATTATTTCACTACTAGTACCTCGTACCTCGCAAGTACGTAGCCACCGTCATCGGTCTGTCGGTCTGTCGGTCTGTCCGTTGGGTTTGGGTCAGGGGTGATTGACCCAATCCAGCTGGGAGGGCACCATCGACGAACAAGAGGAAGGTCACTCGTCTTTACTCTCATATATCCGTCATACAATTCAAGTACCGAGTACCCTACCTCGTAGATGGAGTAGAGACGGGAGCGAGGTAGAGAGGGAAAGTACTTACTAGGAGAGGAAAAGGCCGTGCCTCCTCCATCCATGCAGCCATCCATCTCCTGCCCGCCTGGCCTAAACAAAGCTCAAGGTCAAAGGTCAAGTGTGAGAAGAATCATCCATTCTCGTATGTACGAGGGTATTATAGGAATACGAGTTCGCAAAAGCCCCAAAAGGGGTCGACTTGTCTAGTTTCCTTTCTTCACATACTTTCGTTGCAAAATCTCGTTCCCAACACACCCGGTCCTCCCTGAATCATGTCTCCCAAACTCCTGCGCTATGTGGATTGTGGATCACAAATCAATTCTTTCCTCCTGGCCCAGTTCGAGCGCTCACTGCTCACAGCCCAGTGCTCACATCCCTTTTTTTCAGGGTCGTTCTAATGTATGCCCACTAATAATCTTCATGGCGGGCCTGTACCTGTGTGGTTGTGGTTGCCTGTCAGTCTAACCCAAAACAAACTATACAGAAAATCCCCTCCTAAAGACAACATCAGTTCAGGGTGCCGCCGACCAGTGAAATCACCACCATCGCCGTAGCAACCAATAGCGATGAGCTCGGTATCGCCTCTCGTTCCCGTCCCCCGACTGCCGCGTTCGAACTCGTCACCGTGCCAGCTTTGACTTGGGTGTCCACAAACCCGCTCCCACAGCTCTTGTCCACCTGGTTCGCGCACGGCAAGTACGTCTTGGCCAGGGGCTGCACCGCGTTCATCGCATACCCAGCAAAGATCTCCATGGTCTTCTGGAGACATTGGCTACAACTGGGTCGCGCCGTTTCTGGCATCGACAGCCCCACAGCCGTATAGTACGGATAGAAATCGGCCGGGTTGGATGCGTTAGTGATGGCTTCGCTGAAACAGTAACCTCCCGTACTCTGGTCCTTCAGACACGTTGCGCGATAGACCGGCTCGTAGGCGAGGAATCCCGCATAGGCTTGCGAGACGAGGGGGTTCTGCCGCTTATAGTCGTCGCCGCAGTTTGCGTGGTCGATCAACTGTGACGCCAGACTGCTCAGCAAAGGCGAGCAGATCGCCAAAGGTGCATTACACGCTGCATCCAGAGTCTGCGTGAGGAGTGTGACCGACCGTTGGGCACGGAAGAATGAATTTGAATTCTGCAGGAGGAGGGACACAGGCACGCAGGACTGAAACGTCGAGTTGTTGAGGAAGCTGGCGAAAAAATCGGGACAGGCCGAGCTGGTGAAGTTGCTGCCTACAGAGGTATCAAAGGGCGTTGGTAACGGTGTAGTGACAACTGTAACGCTGGGTGTGGCCAACGTCGAAACGCTTGATGAGGACACAGAAGTCTTGGTTTCTGTACTGTTGACTGATGTCCGGTCGGCCGAGGAGGTGGTTGTAGGCTCCGGAGACGAAGATGAGGATGAGGATGAAGATGAAGATGAAGATGTCAAGACAGAGGTAGGTTCGGCCAATGTTGTCGGCACCACACTATCCTCGGCTTGTCTCCTTTCCAGTTGAATGTTCCTATGAGGAGGGGGTTCTCGACGGTCCATGTGTATTTCCCCCCGTATAGCTAGCTCTTGGTAGAAATTGGATTCATAGATTTGTGCGTCCAATTCCATTACTTGTGCACAGGTTGGTGTCGCAATGATGATCAGGGCGATCATTAACGAGAGTAATGTTGTCGTAGAGGTTGCGTAATTGCGGAAATACCATCGCCCCCGCTGCCGCAGTTGGCTATAATGAGATGACATGGCTCCTTGTGTCTTTGAAAGGAAGGTGTTTGTAACGAGCGTCAGTAGAGATGATGTTCGATGGTAAAGAACGGACGCCTCCGAGTTCTCCTCAGGGCACGCACTGCGGCAGGAAAGTCGTGAAGCTGAGAGGCGATCACATCGACTTTCGAGAACGTGCTGAGTCCTCGACGCTGGAATGCCTCTCACCGCTCAGGTATTCGAGTCTCACAGAGTCGAGAGGCTTTTGGTCATTGATATTCAGTTGATCGCACCCGATTTGGACTCCGGGGAACGATGTCGCACGTGTCGCACCCTGGACGTTGATCCTGCTGATCTGCCGCGGAACCAAACGTTGTGCCGCTTCGGGAATAGAACGTTTCACGGTGAGGACGATAAGCAAGGAGCCGGGTTCGAGATCTGTCTGAGTCGCAACGATGGGAAAGGTATGATGGGATACCGGTGCAGTGCTGTCAGAGCAAGACGGAGAGACAGCATTCAACAATAGTAATGTCTTAGAACACAAAGACTGAAGAAAACGAACAGAACAACCATAATCAGACCTTCCGCAAACAAGCAGGTTAGTCAACATACACCTACCAGGATACGAGTAATACTGGCTCTGGAGATTGAGCCCATCCAAAACATGTGAGCGGTATCTTTACCAGTCAGCGTTAGCACAAGCCGGCCATTGGAATGTGGGCATTCTTGGGACAATGGGAGGCCGAATTAATGCCTCCACCAGGCGTTAAGGAGGCGTTCGAAAGCGGAAAGCCTCACATTCCTTCTGGTAAGCCTCTGAACGCGTGGATGGCAGAGACTTAGAAGGCGCTTCGTGGCGCTCCGTCCACCAACTCATTGGGAGTCCAGAGATGGTCAACCACGAGGAAACGTTCATTTCGGCCAAGGTAGTTCGGATTCTGGGCCTCCAATGGGCCCCCGTTCGTGGTCCAGAAGAGTCAGACTGTCGATCATGGACTTGGTCTAACCGACATCAAGTGCCCCATCCACCCCATTCCCATCTCTTAGCACGAGCACACCCTGTCAAACACTGACAGAAAAGGTCCATGTGGTTGACGGGGGACGGGAAAGGCTGACGCCGCGGTCGCGCTAGGACCACAACCGTATCGGGAGAGGGAGGATTTGCAGGATGCTGCATTCTATCGACACACTCGAAACGTCAACATGTCAACTCTGTCAGAAAAGGATGGCATCCCTGCAGCGAGTTACTCGTGGGTAAGTTTCGTGTCTTGAGCAGCAGTTTGTCGGTGGAGGAGTGCAGGGAGCTTGAACTGAGTCAAGGACAAACTCTGAAAGAGACGAATTTGCCGGCGACTCGCTTGAAGGTGCCAAGATTCAATAGTCAGTGAAGCCACCTTCAATGCAAGAAATGGCGTGAATCAGGGGGCCGGCGAACATGGAATCAGAGCATCTGAGAGTCTCCGGCTGCGCCCCCAAATTCGTCGCTACAAAGGACGACTTCCAAGATGGCGATTCCTGGCCTGTTGATGATAATCCTCATCCTACAGCATGGGAGAAATCATCTGCTTATCCGCATCTTCGTCATCTCATTGGTCTTACTATATAATTGGTCATTTCCCCCCCCCTTCCTTTACCACCGGCTGGCTACAAATCAATAAATAATGTCATGGCAAAGCAAGGTATCTGGGCAACTTGCTCCATCACAGTCAAAAATGCTCCACGTCAACTTCGTCTCTGGTCAGCGTCGAAAGCCAGGGGACCCAGCTCGGCTTCATGTTGCTGGGAGCGTAGTCTATTCTCCTTCTCCTGCAGACGTCGGTTGAAACCCATGGTAGCCCAACCTCCGAGCCGGTTGAAGAACACTCGGCCTGCAGGGTGTTGTCTGACCCGGTCCAGGAGACTTGTCACTGCTTCTCGAACTCTCCAATCTTCATGCCAGAGTCCCAGGGCGACGTAGAACAGTCCTGCTTCTGACATGGGTGCCATCTCCAGCAGCTCCAGGATACTTTCGTAGTCAGTGCAATAGGCTTCCAAGGCCAGATAGATGGCTCCAGCTTCCGTGGGAGTCAGGTGCAGGGTCCGTAGTTTGGACAACGAATGATACAGATCCACGTACGGCTTCGTCGGTGCTCGAGCCAGCATCTTGGTCATACTGACTGGAGATGTTGGCGAAGTCGGGTCCTGCGCATGTGCCGCGAGATCGGAGATGAAGGCATAGTAGGATCGCGTATTACGCCATCCTTCGATTCTGGCTGCAGAAGCTGCCAGTTCGCGGGTTTTGGCGTCCTCGCTCGGCCAGACATAACCGTGTCCCTTCAGATTCTTACTGGAAGTTTTGAGAGACATGGGCCGGGCAGGTGGTGCAGGTGTAGTAGCAGTCGCATCCGCGTTATCCACCTCTGTCGGGGGTATCACCGTCAGATTGCTGGCTCCATATACAGTCTCTTCGAATGCTGCTGCTATGCGGGTGAATTTCGTGATATAGGCTCGAAATTTGGCGCGAATGATAGACTCCCCGGCTCGAGACGTGATGCTTCGACTGATGTCTTCCATAAAGAGTCCATCTCCCGTAGCGTCAGAGTGATGGAGGTCTTTGTGAGTCAACGCAGCATGTCCGTGCTGCTGGAAAAAGGTGGTCCCTTCGGTGACTGGGGCAGCCTCAATGCAGGATGAGATTTTCATCCTGCCTGACGGCAGGTCGCAGAGCAGGTCCCACCATTCAGGGTGGTAGGAGAAGGCAGGATTCGTAACACCCGCAATGAATCCCGGGACTTTCAGAAGTTCGTCGATCTTGGTCAGATCGGTATATGGGAATGCATGACGGGTGAACCCTCGTAACACACCACCCGAAGCCAATGCACATGCTGCAAGGACAGCTTCTGCAACCTCTCCGGAGGGTCGATTGTGACCCAGGAAGATGACTCTCTTCTGGGTCAGCATGGCATTGATGAGGACAATTATTGGATGCGTGAAGGCTCCAGATGTAGTCAGGTGGGGATGTAAGGCAAAAGGCTGGGGTTGAGACAGATGGGGATTGCCAAAGATTTGAACGAGCTTGATGAGTGAAAAGTCTCCCACTGTTTCAGGTGACAAAGCTGTAGGGATCTTGACTGGGATCGGGATGCTGTTATAAACAATCTTTGACTCGAACTCGTGTGTGTCTCTGGGAACCAAATACTTCTGCTCTTGTTTTGTTGGCGATTCCGGGGCGTCTGAAGTCTGTGCAAGGGCCTCGTCTGCTAAGCGTTGGGCAATCATCTGCTCGAATTTCTCCACAAACATGTCCTTAACGTCGCTTGCCTGCAGAATGTGTCGCTCCAGCAGTGACAGCCGTGGCATCAGAGACAAATCCATGGCATTCAGTGCATTGTATAAGAGTTCCAAAGTGTCGGGTGTGGGTGACTTGAAATAGTCCTCGAGGGCGAGCAACAAGAGCGGTTTGTATATGTGGAGAAAAGAGTGCCTCGTACAAATGGCCATTGCCTTTACAATGGCGCCTCTTTTCACCGAGCTGTCCTGTTTGGTATTGACGAGGTTCAGGACATACATTAGGGGAGGGCTGTCCATGTCGTCTGCGTCACTTTCATCACTACTGGCGTCGTCTGCGGATTCTTCTCCTTCGACATCATCCGTCTCACCAGCTTCTCGTGCCCGTCTTCTTGCCTCGCGCTGGATCCTTCGAGCTTCTCTCTCAGCAGCCTCGTCCTCACTTGTGCCAGCATCTTTGTGCAGGAAGAACATGGTCCAGTCTTGTTGGCGTACATGTGTTTGATCGGGGAGCATCAGCTCGGCCAACATGTTCTCGTCCGGGCTGATCGCACCGGGAAACTGATGTTCCATAATAGGGCCCCGATCGATGTCGAACGAAGCAACGAGTATGTATTCCACATGCGGCTCGCTTGAATGGAGCGGGTATTGCGATCTTAATCTCTTCGAAGGACGAAATGGCCCATCTTCGTACACCGTCGAAACCCTTTGAGAAGAGCGGTAAGAACCTCTAGGTGACGGAGGGACTAGGGAGCTCTGGGAGGACACTTTGTAGTGGGAGAAGGTGGACTTGTGAGAGCCCGAGTTAGAAGAGGTGGATCGTGGGCGGTCATGATGTCCGCTCATGTTCACAGGATGGGGTCGATAAACAAGTGTTTCGGTCATGGCTTCGTGCAAATCGTTGTCTTCGTCGTCGTCGTCAGGTTTTCTAGGTTGAGTATGGACAAAACGTTGTGTCGTTATCAGTAGCCCTCGTCAGGGTTGGAGATGTTGCAGGAGATGGAAAGCGATTGAGGGGCGATGTTTCAGTCTTGAGAAATAAACACAACCCGCGATCTCCAGCAAGGTATATGTGTCAGAAGTCTCCCAGAAGCCACCGTTCACCAAGATTCGACATGTGGCGGCTGAGGTATGTACAGTCCAAAGTCTCCTTCGGTCCTGCTAAAGAGACTGGATGCTGAAGGGGGCACAGGTCTCCTACGCTGCGGAGGCTCCCCATAAATTTCACCCCCTGCAATCGCGGGATCAAGAAGCCCCTGAGATCGGCAATTTAGCGCCCGAGACTGGATTGCAATGTGCTGATTGGGGGCTTCGGGTTCAAAGCGCCCAGGCGCCTCCTCCCGAAAAGCTCGCAAAACCTTCCCAATGATTTCGATGTTTGCTGCCCTGCCAACATCGGCTTGTTTACACAATCACATGCCTGGGGATGGTTGTCGCATTTACAATTCTCACAAAGAGAACTTCACTCCACAACTTACCGGCTATCTCTAATTCAGTCAGTGCCTCAAACGATTTCTTACACCAGAGGGCCTCTTCCAAAAAGATTTGGACTCATCATCTACCCCGTGGCTCGTACTCACTCTCTCACCAATTGAAGCAACCAGGAGTGGGTAGATGTCCTTGACGTGACAATGGTATGTTCGACACCTCTTGTTGCCTCCCATCAACTCGCTAAGTCCTTTGTCTGTCCAGTCTTCATACAAATCCACATTCAACAACTCTCCCCGTTCGTCACCTTTTCGCCGCCCTGGTTCGCCCGGTTCCCCAACCCTCGTCAGTGGAGGAAGACCGGCAACACCTCCAACAAACAGGAGCGCTGCTTCGCCTTTGACTTCACCATCTAAACTCAAGCATGCTTATACAGTCTCGGAAGAGGAGGAAGATGAGATCACAGTGTCAACACCGTCAAGAACGACCACGGATCAGCCTTTCAGAAGAGCACAAACCGAACCTCCACCTTCACCAATAGCACGCCAATCACAACCATCATCGCCCTCAAAATATGAGGCGGGGCAGTTCCTGTCGACCAACTCAAAGACTTCAGCGAGTAGGGAGCCAAGAAGACTCGTGTCCAACGGCATGCTATCTCAAAACGATAATCTCTCAAAACTGCCACCGCAGCTCCTGCATAACATGCGCGAGTCCTTCTCTGTGCTCGACTCAAATTCCAACGGCACAATCGACGCCTCCTCTGTGGCGGAGACGCTGCAATCCCTTGGACTGCACGAAAGCAATCTGTCTCAATTCTTCCCACCGGGGCAGCCGCAACAGATGTCCCTGCCGCAGTATCTTAATCAGCTGGCTAATATATTGGTGGGGTTATCACCCCAACAAGAGCTGCTCAATGCTCTGTCTGCATTCGATGACGATGACAGCGGACAAATCGATGTTGCAGAGCTTCGCGCGGCTTTGATGAGCACAGTACCAGACCCGGGTGAACGACAACTGACCGCAAAGGACATCGACCGAGCAATGGAAGGTTTCACAGGAAGGAGGATTTTGGGCAAAAATGTGATTGGAATCGCAGGAGTGCGAGGCTTGAAAGACCCTGCCCCAAAGAAAGGAGGCGATGTGTTTCGTTACCAGGAGTTTGTGGCGAATCTGACAGGCGGACCTGCAACAGACTCGGTGCATCCGCAGGGTGTTTCCTCGCGGTAATGGTGATCAATGAATAATGGTTCGACGTTACGGCGTTACGAAGGGGTCATGGATCGTATACTGGTCGCACATTATATATTTCCAGGATGAATACATTGGCGTCTATCAGATTGGCGAGGACATATTGGCCTCTTACAACTTCCACAACTTGTCTTGGAAGTATGAAGTAAAGATCGAGCTCTACTACTACTGCGCCCTCCCTGTGATGCATCGACACAGGAACAAAAACCAAATGGCATCAAGACGTCGATCTTTTTATGGTCCAAGTTTTAGTTTCTACATATACATTTGATCCTCCTGGTCCCTCGAGTCCGTATCCGCAACCCAGGGGGTTTGGACCCGTGACGCCTCATCGTAAGGAGTGATCGACTATTGGGAAGTGCCAGTTCCTCTGGCAATATCAAACATCAAGTATCAACAGGTTATAAACTCTCAGATTCCATGTCATCACGCCCGTGGTTTCACATCCCATATCAAAAAGCTCCATATAGTTCAATAGCGGTTCATTGTATGTTCCTCGATCACTCGAGGACTCACTTCTTCGACGTCTTTGGTGGAGGAGGGAAATATAGTTGCGGTGCAGCTGGCTCCTGAGGACTAAAGCCGATTTCAGGAGACTTGCCGTTCGCCCTCTCCGAGTCCGTGCCTACTCGTTGAACGAATCCCGGGCTCATTGGGCTTCTCGGTAAGTCAGGGCTCCGAATCGCAAAGGATGGAGATGTAGCGCGGGGCGCATTTGGCGAGCTGAAATGATTCCGTAAGGGGAGGTCTTTCGTTCCACCTAGAGTGTTGAATGCAAGTGTTCGCGGAGTCATAGGGTTCATTCGACCATTCATGAAGCCTGGGGTTTCAGGCATAGGGTGTGTTTGTACAGTCTGACCGGTCTCATCGTCCTGGTAGGTTTCAAATTTCGCCCATCGTTCAGCCTTGAGCCGGGCATTCTCGGAATATTCCTCGCGCTGTTGCTTGCTGGGAAAACACGAATAAACGGCAAATCCGAAATAGGTGACGAAAATGCCTAGCATTGCGCAAGAGCATGCAAAGGCAGCTTTCGCCTGTGTACAGTACCCGACATTGTTCTTATTATGGGCCACGTTACAGGATTTGGTGATGTACCAGGGTGCACCGTGTTGAGGGTGGTCCGGGTCAGTGGTATCACTGCTCGCTTGGTAGTTTACCGATACGGCGTATAAGACGAGAAGGCCGGTGTGAATAAGGACGGATAGAACCGGTGGGAACACATGAAGCATATACATGATCGACTTGACGAGCATGATGAACATGGAAAGGACCGTGATCGCAACATTATAATCTGTTATGCTGGTACAAGAGGTCAGCCCTGAGTTTTCAATCTGCGACGGAAGACGCTCACAATTGCGACCAGACCTTGGGCGTGGAATAGGATCGATAGTTGGCTGCTGCATATAGCCCAGTCAATGGGCTCGAATTGAAGCCATTGTCTGCACCGTCTTGCCAGAGCCTTGTTCGGTAAGTGTCTGGAGAGGCAATGCCGAATAATGCCAGGAGAGCGATGGTCAATGGGATTTCAATGAGTATTAGGGCATAGAACGGCCATTTGTTCGGCTTCCACCGCCGCGAAAGGAAGAATTTCATGCTGCTGGTATCGAGAGAATACGTTCTCGTCTTGCTTGTCTGCGAAATCGCAAGTGATCGTGCGTTGCTCTGTCGATAAATGGGATTTGTCTATTGAGAATGTCGCATGTTCAACCTGGGGCTCGCCGTAGGAGGATGTCGAGTCTTTCTGCACCCTGCGAGAGGACACAAGACTCTCGGCTCATAGGCATGGCATGAGGGAGAGAAGAGGACGCAGAGAATGCGCCGGCCTCATAAAAGGCGGCCATGGAAAGGTGGGAGGTGCTTACATGGCAGCACCAGATGCAGGCGCTTACAGGTCGAGATGGCGAATGAGCATCGCTGAGCCATATCATGGGTGCACCAATAGGCGGGGTGTGAAGAACAAGCAGCGGTGACTGGGAATGCAGCACACCCAGACGATTGGTTGGAGCCGAGGTGATTGAACCTGCTAAGCATCGAATCGCTGAGCTTAGGGGGGAGGTGCCCCTCTCAGAGCTACGGGATTCGGGGTGTTGGGTTGGGTGGTTGGACCCTAACGGGCAGGTCCCAGCGGGTGCCTGTCCCCTCTTTTCGTCCAGGCCACCCATTCTGTGACTGCCGTGCCCTTCAGGGTCCCAGTGTGACCGACCGACCATCACCTGCCTTTGCGCGCACAAGTAACTTTCACAGTTGAACCCCCCGGAAACGCTGCCGGTCTTCTTAACCGCTTCATGTCCAACACAGAACCAAGAATAATGAGTTTACTCCGTTGATTTGATACCAGAGAGTATCCTCTTAGGGGTCACTGAGCACTCTAAGAAGACACACCCCAGCAAAGACCTCCCCGCGCGAATGATGGATAACTCGGCTGTGATATGCCCTCACCTTATCACGCACTTCTCCAAACTGGTGGGCGAGGCTGCAGCCTCGTGGGTCGGAAAATTTGTTCTCCGGATTCCACCGGTCTCCATGTCACGTGATACACCCTATTATAAAGTTTCCCCCTTTTCAAAATTTCATGGCAACCTCATCTATCTGGCTAATTCTCTGTCGATCTCTCACTCTCGCCTTTAAAATAAATTCTTTGTTTATGCACGAAGCGTCAACTGTATGAGCAGAGTATCAGAATGTTTCCATCCACGTCCAATGACGACATGACGCGAGTCATCACATCAAAGGTTGTCAAGCGAACACTTTCCACTGGGCTGCACCCTTTGAATAAGGCTTCGACCCTTTTTCGCGATCGGCAAACCGGAAATGTGGATTGATTGATTGTGCTCCAGTATCTAGAGTGTTACTGGTCGTTCTGGAGCCACAGGCTCGGAATGTCACTCGGGGCCCCATTTGGATCCCAGCCTGGTGTTTGATCTTGTTTCGTCTCCTTTCCCTTTTGGGCATCCCGAAACACCTCCTTCCTCTGTGCCACCCTCAACGTGCCCACAGCTCCCACCACTGCCACCGCTGCCTCCAGCCTTTTCCGTGAGAGGCGCCTTTCCTCTATCCACCGTTCTGATTCAAACTCTCTCGCATGTCTTTGTCCACGTTTCAGTCCCGTACCCTGCGCTGGCCGTTGAGAACTTTCCTTCTCCCACATTCCCGTTATCCATCTTGCCAAAGTGTTCTTGGAGCAACTGACTGTTCCTTCTGTTCATATGGCATGAGCCTCCCTCTAGAGCGCACATCCAATTTCCCCTCCGTCGATGGCCTCACGCTAACCTTCTTCGCCCGATGATCTCTCAATTTACCAGGTACTGGCCCCATGCTATCCTGGGATAGTGCCGTTACGGAAAAGGAGCTTGCGACGACCACCCTTTGTACCGTACCAGCTGCACCTCATCGATCTTACCTTCGTTTCTCGCCGTCTTCTTTCGCGACGTGACTGCAGACGACCCTCAGTCCATCCTGCCTACCATTCAATACAAGGCAGGATGTTCCGACACGGGCAAGTCCTTCACAGACGAGAGCCTCAGAACTCAGATGCGCTCAGCACCCTGCCTTCTATCATACCGAATCCCACGTCGGGTCTTCCGCCGTCAATAGGTCTTGATCCGAGTTCTGTCACTCCAAATCCGGCCGTCACAGCTCCCATTGTGACGGCTGAGGCAGTATCTGGACTCACCACCATCACCGAGACACAGACCCTACAACAGAGCCTTACTGGCCAAGGCATCGAAACCACCTTTACCACCGAACGAACCAGGACTATCACCAACACAGCCGAGTATGCCTCTCTCACTTCAGCGGCTGCGGCTGCAGCCTCCTCGACAGTTTCGCGGTCCTCCTCGACAACGTCTGCCGCTGCCACGAGCAGTGCTGCTGCCCAAAAGTCTAGTTCCAATCTCGGCACTCTGATCCCGGCAATTGTTGTCCCGATAGTCGTGGTATTGTTGGCGTCGTTGGGTATATTTTGGTTTTTCATGAGACGGAGGCATCGGAGGGACCTACATATTGAACCAGAGTTTGTGATGACGGGCAAGGGCGAGAAGTTGAGCAGCCGTTCAAGCAGCAGGTCAACCACATCTATTCCCAAGGCACTCGAGAAAAAGTCTCCGGCGGTCGCCCAGAAAGAACTCCCGTCTTCAACCTCGCCACCGACTCCTATGTCTGAGTGGCCGTCAGCGCAGATTGGTGTCGCTCGGCCGCTGACCCCGCAAGAATCGAACTCTGCTGGAAAGGATAGACTTTTTGATCAACCGAGATCTCTGACAGCAAACTCTCCCTATAGAAATATGCGGAGTCCGGTCACATCAGGGCGGCCATCGACATCTGGACGAGGAGCCCAGCCACCTTCAAGCCGGGATCAAGCATCGAACAGGAGCAGGAGTAACAGCACGCCGGGCCAGCGAGGTCAACCACCAACCTCACGGTCAGGCCCTAGTCCAATCCCTAGGACAGGCCCGAGCCCAGTCTTGCGAAGCGGACCCAGTCCAGTACCTCAACGGCTAAGCCCTGCCGAATCTCCACGACCAGGACCACCGTCAGCTTTCCGCTTGCGTGATCCTTCTCCCACCATGAACTTGAGCAATCGAGCACAGGCACCATCGCGGCTTGAGGCTCCGCCGCCGGGCGCTTTCAACGGTGCCTCGTCCATATCACAATACTCGCCTATTGTGAAAGATACGCCCGTGATTGCGAAAACACCCACCAACAAACGACCACCGCCACCCATCAAGACTGCCAATCTTGGAGTAAAAGGACTCAAGTCACCCTCTTCACCTCCTGGCCATGGCTTGACAGAGGAAAATCTCCGTATCGCGCGATTGGCCAACTCGTCTCGCCTGGGTCGTACTCCTGGAGACCTCACTCCATCACCCAAGTTGCCTCCCCCGGCTACTCGTTCACAATTGATACCTCGAGAAAGTCCAAAGGAGCAACAAGATCGCTTCTTTGGTGGGAGTGTGAACAATCTAGCGATACATCATCCTCAGAGAGCATCGGTTCATTACGAAGGTTCTCGAGCCAGCATAGTGTCGGATGCTGACGACTATGAGGATATCGAGGCCAAATCGGATGTCAGTAGTCTCAATGAATTTGAACGCTTCGACTTTGGCACCGACGTTAATGGTGGCAGGGGAAGTGCTGGTGGAGGCTCCCTGACATTCTTTGCGGCCCAAAATAGTCCGGCAAGTGACAGAGGAAGCGCCTTTGGCAACGCTGGAACTCACGAGCGTTGGTGATGAATATTGAGCTGCAAGAAACTCAAGATTGCTGATCGACACTCGGTTTTGCGGTCTCGCATTTATTTTGTCCCTTTTTACTAGTCATCTCATGACATTGACGATCGTTTGTGTACTGCATGTTGTCCCTTTTTTTTTTTTATTACCCCTGCATTTTGTTCATGCTCGCTGTCAAAAAGCAAGGAAAATTTTATGCTTTGTGAGAAAGAGCATGCGAATGATACCCCATATCACACCAGCTTCGACGGCGAACTGGAAATCGAATTGTGAGAATAGCTATTGCATATCTGGAGACAAGGAATTGAGAAGGCGTCCCGAACAAGATAATTTATTCGATAAACAAAAGTCCAAGCAGAAGAAGAAGAAGACGAGAGGAGACGAGAGAAGACGAAATGGACGACGGAGGACTGAAGCTCGTGGAGCTGAAGCTCGGGCGAGAAGCAAGGAAGCAAGGAAGGGAGACAAGTGTGAGACGGCCTCGATATATATAATTCAGTTGACGAGTTCTTAGTCTGCGTCGCCGCTGCTTCTAGAGTGAAGGCAGGACGAGAGAGAGACGGATCTCAATCCATTTTTATATCATGTCATAACCTAACATAAAACTGGATCCGAAAATGCAAAGTGAAAGTCTCGTGTGGTTGGTTGGTTCACAATCATGGATATCAACGTCTTTACCTGACCAGGTCCAGGACCAGGTCCAGATCCAGGTCGACGCGTATTCATTCATGTTCATTATCTCCATCTCCAGTAGGTGATGTAGATCGAGTGGATCACGTACTCATATGTATGTACATGTACTGTTGTCGAGTACTCTGTGCCCATTGTGATTGAGGAGACCGACATCCCCTGGGGCCCTCTCAATCCGCCGCGCCAGGCTCATTCAACCCCAACGAGTCGCCACTCGTCCAGTTGACGTCCAGGAACAGGTACGAGATCTTCCACTCGGCGAGTCCCTGCTCTTCCTGCTCCTGGCCGTGTTCTTGGCCATGCTCAGCCCTCCGGAAACTCCAGTAATAGTACCCGCCTTCCTGGAAGACCTTGCCGATGTCGTCACTGTCGGTGCCGCAGACGGCGTGAAGCGCGGAGCGGGCGTGCGCCGTGTTGTCGGATGTGAAGGAGATGGTGAGGTTAGAGGACGAGTGCTAGGCATGAGAGCGGCCCTGTTAGATCTGGTCGAGGGAGTTGACACAGGTGCGAAACCGCGTGCTCGACTCGAACATGTGTAACAAAATGAAGAAAGACGTGGCGCACTCGACTCACCAGCATCCGATGGAACCTCGTCTCCGCGTTCATCGCCCACTGGGCTAGTCCATCCTTACCCTTGTGGCTGCCAAACGGATAGGTGACGTCGCAATCGTCCGTGAACAGGTCGGCCCACTTGTGCGCGGCGTCATGGTCGACCATGCACGCATCAAGGACATAGGCGTACTCGTTGAGGAGGTTGGTTATTTGCTGGTGTTCGTACAGATATCTCACCCTGTCCTCGATTGTTTGCGGGCTCGCCAGCGACGACATGTTTTTCGCGGCATGGTTCTTAATCCCATTGTTCGAGCCGTTAGTATGGACTGCTGGCTCTGAGTAGGAGTAGCATAGCGGATGGTCCACTGCCAGTAATGCTGCCCTGGGAGACATTCTTTGATCGTTGTCCATATCTTTCTGTGTCTTCTGGCCAAGATCCACGGTCGTAAGCCCTCGTGTCTTCAATAGCGAGATATCTTTTGGCGTCGATGTGCACAGCTAGATTGTCTTGATTGGCTGCAGCGAGACCTGCCTCGATGGTTGTGAGGGATCGTAGACGAACGTTGGCGCGGGGTCTGGGATTAAACTTGCTTGCGCATTAGGGGCTTCCCCATATTGCGGAGTGTGTTGCTCCACGCATTCCAGTTGGTGGAAGGAATAGACTTCCCAGTCAGTCTAGAGATTGTGCAAACGGATTCCCCACCGGCAAAAGGTACCACGGGGTCTCTTCCGGTCTGGAACCCCAGGAAAAATGACAGGTGGTTGCAGTACGCCAGACTGCACCTCGAATCCTGCTATCCTGCCTCGGGAGATCCATAGAAATAGAACCCTTCACCTTCAGGACTCCAGTGCGCGTTGGCATGATTGCCTGGGAGGTCACCTTGTGGTGGGGCATCCGAAAAGGCCATCTCAAAATTGAAACGGGGAATATCAAATGTTGGAACGTCGAATCCCGGGACAAAATTCAGTATTCGATCCGGTGACTCCAGATCGGGAACAGCGAAGCCAGCGTGGATATCGGTCGACGTACTTGGTGTGTCGCTTGAGACATACCCGGTGGCTACCTTTTTCAATAGCCGATGGATCTTCTCTGATGCCACACGAGCAAATGGTAAAGCCTCCTGGTGTCTGGTGAAAAATACCGCAGCGGACTCGATGTTGTCATTAATCTTGCTCCGATCCGGTATCGTGGCCGCGAGAAGATCATGAGTGGATTCGCTTCTCACGTACAGCAGAAGCGTAAGAGTCGCATTCCAGAGGTAACCCATTGTATGAAACAGGGCTGCTTGGAGGGTACCAGAGCTTCCGGCGTTGATAGAAGTGGTCGTAACGTTTATCAGCGACATGGCCATTTCGATGCACTTTGCCGCTGCCACGACTGATTCATCACTCACGTTCATCTGCTTCTCTCGTTTCTGTACAACCAGGTTGAGGAATGCCCGGTATAGGAGGATTCTAAGATTCAAGTAGCCTAACACAACAACGATTAGGTTCAATAACACCAGGCCCGAGCTGGGGGGAAGTCAAGTACATACGCAGTCGGATAACCAGGCCATGCGGTTCCTTGGACCATGTGGAATCATGGTACCAGCTGTCATACCAAGCGCAGATGGCACCATCAGCTGCACGAAGAGCCGCAGCGCGTTCACTGACTCCAGAGTGTTTGAAAGCGAGCGAGTAAACTTGTTCATATGCGTCCCATGCCAAATAGGAAAACTGTCGCATCCGCTCCAGATATTGGAGATCAATAGGCGAGGTATCCAAGGGAAACGGTCTTACGTCAACCTCTCGTGGTTGGATACCACAAGGACGGCCAGATAGTGTGGCGAGTTCCCTGCTGAAAGATCAGAAAAGCTATAGCCTTAAAGAGATGGAGAACAAACGTTTCATATATGAACAGGCACCTATTCCCGCCTTAGTGCAAATCTCAGGCAGGCTGAAGTATAACGGAAAACTCACCACCAGGTTGCGCACCATCCATTAGTATCAAGAACGTGAGCATCAAGTGGCATGAGCTCTCGGTGAAGACCGATGGCGTAACCGACTCTTACCGAAGTTCCCAGCATTGCATATGCTTCGTGGAGTCTCTGTTGATTAAAGAGCCAGACAAACTGGTCGTGGTCTTAGCATTCGATGAGCCGACACCACCCGGAAATTACTCACGGCAAGAAACATGGAGTTTACTGCAGACATGTCACCACCAGAAAAAGGAACGTCGGCAAAGGTGGATTTGGCTAAATTGAAGCAAGTCTCCCCATGCTGTGAGGCAAGAGCATCGTTTCGGACTCGATCATCTGGGTCGACAGTGCTGCATTGATGACCGTGGGCTAGGACCATGTACAAGACAGCAGCCCAAAGCTCATACCCTTTTCCTTCTGTAGGTAGGCCTTCCCAAAAGTTTCGATAACGTTCCATGAAAGTGGTGCGGTTGAGGATGGGATATAGGCGATGGGCAGTTTGAAAGTAGCGGTTGACATAGTCGTCGGCGACGGACCTTGGAGGCAGCGAAGATCCTGCAACTTTGGCGAACCTAAGGTTGGCAGCATTCTCGAGCCACAAGCTAGCTCTGTTTAGTGGTGACTCCATCCGAGAAGTAGACGGTTGGTCTTCCGATTCATCTGTTGCTTCCACGGCACTGATGATGGCATTGGAGGAAGAGCCGCCGTAGAACTCGGGATTTCGGGAGATTGTCAGGTAGTTTACACCTCGAAGAAGTTGGGCCATATCGTCTTCGCTCCGATTCGTTTCGGTCGTCGTCCCATATATTTGATCGGAATAGCGAGGAGGACTAAGACCCGGGTCGTTGAGGCTCTGTCCGGTAGTGTAGCCTTCGTAGATACGTAAGCGTTCTTCAAGCTGCGCAATTCTCCTAAGACACGCAGACTACTGTCAGCTTGCAGAGTCTCATCAAGAGACAGCAAGAACTCACTTCATCGCTTTTGCCAGAGTGAGTTTCTCCGGGGCACGAGCGTCACCTCCATATTGGCAGGGGAGGGAGTTTTCCTGACAGGTTTTGCAAGGGCTGGCTCCATTGCACTGTTTTGAACTACTGTCAAACCTCTTCTTTTAATCATCACATATCTGGGGTAGGCACGTACTTTTCGGCGCAGCGCTCTGCAATTCGAACACGCCTGTTCAGTTTTGGTTCTTTTGACACTGGGTTGTGGGGGTACGAGTGGTGTAGGGAGGCCCAGAGCTGACTCGTGTTCTCTTTTGCGGTCAGGGGCGATCTCTCTAAACTGCATCATGGCATCGTCGCGGACAGGTTGGCTGGGCTCTGGCTGGACGGGGTTGGTGGGATGGTGAGTCGACGACGACATGGTGGTGGAAGTTGGTGTGGAGTGAGATGGATGAGCATCAAGTGTCGCCTGCGTCCAGTCCAGCTTAGTGTCATGCACCCCGCAAAATGCCAAAATGCCAAATGCCAAACATTCGTCTTCTTCCCTCCTTTTCACCTCAGCATAGACATACCCTTCCCATCCTTATGACATTTGCTCTCTCATAACCACGGAAACACACACGGAAAGTGATCACCTCAGGAATCTACCCCGGACCGTGTCTGCGGCTCGTTCTGGATCTGGGAGGGTGTCATTAGCCACGCAATCTACGGTTGTTCAGACAGAGGAAAATGGACGGCAAGCTCCTCTATCCTCCACTGAGGTGTCTAACAATAGTTTTCAGGTCCCCCTCTAGGAAAATAAAAGTCTAAGGACGACGCTAAGACCATGACTGTGCCGCTGGATGACTCAAGTATGCAACGCTTGGAGTCTACACAGGCCGCTACTGTCCCTCAACTCTACCTCCTCGTCCTACGCAGCATCTATTGAAGTAACATCAACATGTTTGCTCTCCAAATGGCGCACATGCTCCGCCTTTTCTGCAAGGGCATCCGTCACCGCATGATCTTTCACGAAGACTGTGTCGATCTCCTCAAGGGTTAAACCACGAGTTTCGGGATATAGGAACCAGACTAAGTTTCTGTCAGCACATCCGTCCGGGAGGGAAAACCGCTTACGGCTCTTACCGATGGGCAATTGAAGGAAGGTGAAGATTATGAATACGATGTATAATCGCCAGTGAATGTTGGCAATGCCAATCGGGCCCACCTTGACTGCAAGTCTCAGTTAGCGATTGAGAATCCGACGGGACAAGGCCAGGACTCACCGATGATAAAAGTAAAGGTCCCTAAGTCGAACAAGTGTCAGCCTTGATCAGCCACGTGGCTAGCTCACTCACAGTTTGCAAAGGCATTCAGCGCATTCCCGATGTGCCTGTACCTCACAGGCACAAGTTCAGGGCCAAGGCACCACGGACTGTTGTATGTCAGCTGGTATCCAGAGTCTCGACAAGTGCACACTCACGTCGGCAGCCAACTCCAACCGAAGGCCACACAGATCAAGCACGTCGCTCCGAAGGCCACCCAGAGTTGTGCTGTTCCTCCATTCTTGACCATGGGCGTGTAAATGCAATACCCAATCAGGATCGGAATTGTCCCAGAGACAAGCAGCTTCTTCCGTCCAACGCGCTCGATAAGCGCAATGCCAAACAGTGAACCCACCCAGAAGCTGATAGACGCAACGCCGCCCAAGACCAGGGAAAGATTGGCAGATATCCCCAGTTGCAAGAAGACAGTGCTGGAATAATAAATGACAATATTGACCTGGGTGCACGTTTCAGCAATTTGCGGTGTGACTTTGAGAAGTGGTGTAACATACACCGGGCAGTTGTTGGATCATCTGAATAATGAAGACCAACGCCATTCGCTGAGGGATCTTCTGACCAGATCGATCATAGAAGATGGTTTTCAGACTGTATTCACCAAAGTGATCTTCCAAAGCAATTGCGGCGAGAATTTCACTGCGTTCAGCTTGAATCACTTCATGTTCGATTGGAAGACCCTTCAAGGCTGACATGACGATGTCTGCCTCTTCATTTCGGTTCTTCGAATACAGCCATCGTGGACTTTCTGGGAGCCAGAAGAGACCGAAAATGGTGGGAATGGCAAACGCGGCTTGGAAAGCTGCAAGAAAAATTCAGTATCACTCGACGCAACGATAGAATTGTCCATCATACCAACTGGAAAGCGCCACACCACCTGCCCAGTGAGGTGAAAGAAGCCATAATTCATCCAGTATGCAATCACAATGCCAAATGCTGCAATGGACAACTGAGTTGCGACCAACTGCCCTCGATGCTTGGCTTTGGACGTCTCGGAGACCCATGTTGGTACTGTTCCAGTGTTCATTCCATTCCCGATGCCAGAGACGATTCTCCCGACAATGAGTTGAGCCACACTGTATGACGAGGCCTGAAGGACAGCGCCTTGAACAAGAGTCAGTTCTGGTATTTCCACTGTCGACCATTTTACTTGCCGATCACCATTATGACCATCCCAACTCCGATTGTACGCTTTCGACCGAGAGATGAACCCCAACATGCAGCGACAAGACATCCGACCATGCACCCCACATCGTATATGGAAACAACCGTAGAGATGGTATCGGCATCGGTCGCCTTTGTAGGCCAGTCAGCACCATTTTCTGGGAAGAGTCAAAGGAGATGCCCACCGAGATGCTAACGGCTTCGAGGAAATAAGGAGTAGAGATGATACTCCCCATGATCCCTTGGTCATAGCCTAGAGAAAACCGGGGTCAGTATTCTCCTTCTTTGTTCTCAACGGTTGGTCCTACCAAACAAAAGAAAGGCACTGGCGGAGCACAAGCTGATGGCCCACGAAAGGGCAGAGCCTTCGAGGCCCAGGAATGGTTTGCCGTGTCGAGACATGGTATCTGGGTGGGTTGAATCTTGTTGAACTTCGTGTCCTACTCTGCCAGAGTCGGTGGACATAAGTCTCAACATATTATATGCAATCCGACAGCATATTCCATATGGACTGTGGGATGGACTGTGGAGTTACAAACCCGCCGAGGCACGTCGCGCAGGGAACGGACACGTCCATCCACGCATCCCCATTGGACACTCATTATGCCTCCACGTATTCCTACTGGACGGCACCCAGACGGGAATCTCAACCCCACAAAGTTCTGCGGCCTCATGGGCACACCTGGGCATTAATGCGGAGTCGGTAGTTCTTTGAGGCAGACTGCTGCAGTTTCCCCGGACGCGTTCGATACCCTATTTAAGGGTGAAGCATGGTCCTTGAGGGATATATCCAAAAGCCAGTGCACACCAGGAATGAGCTGCCCAATCGGACATCAGGGAGATTCATAGCACTTTCCCTCTGACCTTCGGAAGACTCTAGGAGTCTCTGGGTTGAAGAGCCTGGACTCGTTCCGAAAGCTGTCCGCCTTCTTCGACCACAAGCTGTCGGATCATAAAGAGTATTGTTGGTACTACGACGACTGGCTTTGCTGTCAATTGATACGAGATCCACGAACCTCCCCATACACACCACAGTGACCACCGCCCGCTCTCCCCATGGCCGAGACAGAGAAGATACTCGCCGAACTGGCGTCGTTGCAGAAGACAGTGTCATCCCTCCAAAAGTCGCTGTCGGAGACACAAGACATCCAGGCCGTCCAATGGCTGCTCAACCACTACACGGCACTGCACGACGACGCATGTTTCGACCTCGAGAAGCGACAGGAATGGGAGAACCTCTTCTGCGAAGACGGCGTGGCAGTTTATCCCTACGGCCAACACATCGGCCGCGCGGGCAAGGGGACATGGGCGTTTGGCGGCGTGAGCTACTTTGAGCGGTGCCAGCTCCTGTCGTCCAACTTTGACATTGAGTTCTCCCCGAACCGCCGCCGCGCGTACGTGCGCACCAACTGCATCGCGCAGTGGATGAAGAAGAGGGACGTCTACGACGACCACTTTGACGAGGGCGGCTTCTACAACTGGGTCCTCAGAAAGGACGCCGACGGCCAGTGGAGGATCGAGCGCGTGCATCTGACCATCACCTGGACGACGGGCGAGGATCCCACGGGCGTAGGGCCCAAGACCAAGACCAAGACGGCCGCAAAGCTGTAGGGGTGGGGGTGGCAGGAGAGAGACTACATATTCGGTATTCAGTGAGGGCTGATGGCAAGGGTGAAGAGGAAGGGAGAGGGGGAAGGTGAAGCCGGAAGAGGGGAATCTGTCTCGAGGTTTATACACATCTTTGTCTTTGTCTTTATCCTCGCCCTCGCGCTTAATAGAGCATAGTCAATTCTGTAAACGAGAGGATATCAACACCAACAAACCCTACTGGCTGCGCATGTCCCATGTCTCATATCTATGTACATGGGGCTACCTATGTATGTATTTATGTGGGTAGATAGACAAGCCAAGGAACAAGGAAGAGACGCACAGAGTATAGTATACCGAGTAAAGTATAGTATAGAGATAGAGTATAGTACGTAGTACGTAGTACATAGTACGTAGTACATAGTACGTAGTACATAGTACGTAGTACATAGTACGTAGTACATAGTACGTAGTACATAGTACGTAGTACATAGTACGTAGTATACTATTACTCGGTAGACACGCCCCTTTCGGGATCTACATATCTACAATATACAATCTACACAGCCTACACAGCATCCACGGGTAAACAGGAGGATCCTTGAGATACTTGGTAGTACGAGGTATTTGGAATACAAGTCACGTCAAGTCAAAGTCAAACATGAGCATGAAAATCGAAGCGCAGTCACTTGTTATGGTGATGTGTTTGCCTTGTTGCCTTGTCGCCTTGGTGTATTTGTGTTTTGTGTCTATCTATCTACCTACCTACCTGTCCGACCATCTATCCCATCCACATAGCCATTCATAGATCCCACCTCACCATCCCATCTACGTTCCACCCACCCATCTGTCCGTCCGTCCGTCCACACAAGTCTCTCCTCCCTCCCTCTCCGTCCAACAATCTGGAGTCTTTCCTTTGCCTTTCTCCAAATGTCGATTGGTGTTTTGCGTTTTGAATTTTCGTAAAAAGTGTTCATTCATCCATCCATCATTTCCGTCGTTAAGAAGATCAATTCGGGCAGAGAAAGAGTTGGTTTTTTTGTATTCTTTTTCCTTTCGCTTGCATGCTTTGCTTGCTCGCTCACTCGCTCGCTTGGCACTAACTAGAGCCGAGACGGGATGGGATGTCGCTCTCATCTCCCTCTCTTACAAGTCTTACAACTCTCACTCCTCACTCCCCGGACCAGCCGCCGCAGCACCGTGTCTGAACAGGTGGCGGTGTATGTCGCGGCGCCCGTGCCGACTCAAGTGGCGTTTGGCGTGTGCCTCGTCGAGGAAAGGCAGCGTTTCCGCCGACGAGGACAAGATGCCAGGCTCCGGACCTGCCTCGCGCCGGCTCTTCTTGTCCCCGTCCCAGCTCTGGAAGTCCTTGTAGCCCAGGGCACTGACGGTCGTGCATGTGACGGCGGCAGGGGCGGCGGCGTTGTTCTTCTCGTTGTTGTCTGAAGACCCGGCCGGAGGGGTAGGGGTGGTGGCGGGTGGC
Source organism: Fonsecaea nubica (assembly GCF_001646965.1). NCBI lineage: Eukaryota > Fungi > Ascomycota > Eurotiomycetes > Chaetothyriales > Herpotrichiellaceae > Fonsecaea > Fonsecaea nubica. The sequence goes on along the minus strand of NW_019173778.1, from coordinate 64,804 downwards.
GAGGCACCAGACTCTTGGGCATCGCTGATGGTGCCGTCCGACGAGACCACAGCGACAACTGGTGGTCCAACTGTCATAGAAGAGACTTGCCCGTCGAACGACGCTGCAGACGACGCCGCTGCCACTGACGCTGTAGTTGGCACGGCCACAAAGTTGGCCGCTGTGGCTTCATAGGTTCCGAACGTCTTGGTATGGCGGCCATTACCACCACGACTGAAACCCGTTGTAGGAGCTGAGTAGAAGCTGGTTTGGGTAGGGCCGACGGGCGGCGGTCCTGGCGGTCCACCAGGAATGCTGACAGAGGCAGTGGGCGCATGCGACGAGAACGATGGGAATGGCGCAGTGGCGTTGGGACCCTGGCTACCGCTGCCCTGGAAGACCTTAAGAGAGTTGACGGTCCAGAAAGCATCTTGGAACGCTGATGGGTTGTTTTGGACGTAGCTCTCGCAGGTGGACGCTTTAGATTTGCACACAGGGTCAGAATCCCATACATTGCCAGCCCAGTCGCCGCAAAAGGTCGTGTCAAAGACGATCTGCTGGTTGTTGAAGAACTCATCGATATTGCAGCTTCCGCCAAACGAAGCCAGAGGTTGCCCCCAGTTGCCCGGGTCGGGTGACCCCGAGGATATATCTGAGGGGATGGCTGAGCGCGAAAAGAACCATATGTTGATGGCAGACGAGGTCCATTCAGTTGCGTATACGCCCCCTTCAGCATCGTTGAATCCTGTTCCGTAGGTGGCGTCGTTGGGAGTCGAGATTGAGCAGCCCGCATTGGTTGCTTGGCCCGCAGCCTTGATATCGCAGTTGGACGTGGCTACCGAGCCTGAAAACATGCCGTTGTTAGAAATGCTACACCCAGCGTTGGTGTGTAGGGTCATGGCATTGGAAGTTTGCAAGTTGACACCCTCGATAATGTCGATTTCTCCTGCGTTCGGCCAGTTGGGTCCGACAGTCCAAAAGGCAGGCCAAGCACCACAGATTCCACCTGGCATATGGGAAAGGTCGAGAATAATGAGACCGTGGTTGTAAGATTTTTTGCTCGTCAGGCGGACGCTTTGACGACCGGAACCCGACGCAACATTTGTATGGTCAACACCCATATAGACGGCGCCGCTGTCGGTGTTTATGAGGCCGCCGCGCTGTGCAGTGTTCTGGTCCACATATTGCACATACCCATTCGTCGGATCCGGGTCCTGATAGTTTGGTCAGCACGCAATGTAGAGTAGCGACAGGGGAGCCGGGCCCTACTGTGAAAAAATCAAACATGGAAAAGAATTGATCTACGCTGTAGTCATCCTCCAGCACATATCCCGCTGTGCTCAAGGAGATGAGTCCCGCCAGGGTGACCAGAACAGAAGAAGCCAACATCTTTGCTTAGATTTCAAAAAAAGATCGACAGAAAGGAACGACAAACTGCAAGACGCAAGTTCAAATGAGAAAGGAGTGGACGCAAAAAATGCTGGCTCTGGGAAAAGAAATGGAAGAATGACCTGTCCACGGGAAAGAGTACGGACCAGGTCCAACGGTAAAATCGTCGAGATATGTATACCAAGAAGGGTCCATGGCTGTGTAGAGAAAGGGGTGAATCATGGTCCAGATCCATCCTCGGCGTCTGTGTAAAGGCGGGGCCAAACGAAGTATCCATATGAGGAGGTAGGTACGTGTCCGGGCTTGTCATGTACGGCTGACGTGCAGAACAGCAATAGGCTTCACGGATTGGGCCTGTGAAGCCTGAAAGCGCTGTCGAGAAGTAAGGGGTAATCCATATACGCTCATGTGAACGTGGATCGGCGGGCCACCAAGCACCAAGCGAGGAAAGCCGAACTATAAATGACAATATCGCACACGACCCTCATCCTGCAAGATTCGAGATATTCCAGGCGGGCCCAGAAAGACGGCAGTGCTCTGCTCAATGCCTGTAGAGGAGCTGATTAAGGAGAGTAGAGGCTTCCTTCCTTCACCGAGCTGGCAGGCAGGTGAACGTCCATCAACCTGGAAGAGACTGAGAGGATCGAGAATTGAGATGGCGGGAATGGGGCTTGAAACGATGGCGCCAGGCGAACTCGTCTCTTTGACTCCGCATGTTTGAAACTCGGTAGGGACGGATAAGCCTGATAACTTTAAAAAGGGCCAAAGGGCCATTAGGCCAAAGCGTTGGATCTGGGTGCCTTGGTCTTGGAAGTGGATTGTCATGGGGGCTGGTAAAAGGGAGAACTGAAGAAAGGAAAAAAAAAGGGAGAAAGTCGAGAATCCCAGGGGCAGGTGAGGTTGAAGCTGTGAACCAATAAGAGTCCGGATCGGGCCATATCACGTGTCAGGCTGGACCCAATCGGGCCACTTCGAAACATTCCTTGTCTCAGCGCCCGACGCCGCGCCAAAATGGCTCCACCATACCAAGAGCTATACCAAGGAAAAAGGAGAGTGACTTCGAGAGGGTGAGGTCTTCGGGAGAAGGACATGGGAAACATAGCATTATGCATACATATTTTTCTCGGGATATTGATTGTACTGTATCTACCGAGAGCTGAATACGAATAGATCAAACTATACACAGGCCGGACATACTAGTTGAGGAACGCCATCTTCCATCCGTGGTTGTCCCAGGCATTTCTGGTGGTACAGATGGCGGCATGAAAACGCCACAATCGGTCCGAGCTCCTCAGCCAGATCAGTGCCTGCACCGCCACCCTCAGATTCCAAGGGCTCCTGCGAGCTGACACCGACCGTGGCTTTCCCCTTCCCTCGAGTCTCATCGTCCTCGACCACAGATTCATTGTCCTGGGTGCGGCGTCGGCGGAGGAGCCGGCCTTCTTCTCTTTTCTGCCATTGCTCCCAAACTCTTTCGCCGACACCGGGACCCCAGATGCGTCGTCGACACACTTCGCATACCTGCCCTCGAGGCCTCCAACCGCGTTGTCGAAGACCAGCGACTTCGTCCAAGCGTACAAACACATCCTTGTCGAGCATCGAGTTCGAGAGACCCAGAAGTGACTCCTCATAGGCATAGGCCGCAAAGATGGAGCTGATGACATTCCGCAGTTCTGATAAAGACGGGCTCGCTTCGGCAGCATGAGAGAGGAATGCACGTAGAATGCGTAGGAACATCATATCTCGGCCGGAAGCACCGTCTCGCATCGACGTAGTACTGGTCAGGAGTGCGGTGAAGACCTGCTGAATGGTTGTGCGTAGGGCTTGCGTGATTTCGAGACCTGTTGGGTCTTCGTGTGTCTGCTCATTCACCAGAGCATGGATAGAGACATCGCGGGCGATCGACACCACACTCAGAATTAGTTCAAGCCAGAGGTTTTCTTGAAAAGACAGCGCACGGTTCGCACTGGCGGATCTTCTCGGGGATTTGGCAACCGCCAGTGACTTGGGTGCATTCTTCATCTGTCCCTGGCACAACCAGATGCCCACGCGGGTGTACTTTTCTAGCGACTCAAGAACATTCGTGGCCGGGTGGATGACGGATGAATCGTCTTCCTGGTCAACCAGATCTGACTTTAAGCTCTTCAGGGTCGAGCCCAAGAGAGCCAAGTGTCGTGTCAAACGATCCATCGCATCCTTCACCTGGCCCTGGCGAACCTGCAGGATCACCACAGCGTCGATGATGCCATTGTCCTCGATCGTTGGAAGGACCTCCGCGAGTCGGATATCTCCTTCCTTTATATTCTCCACATAATCTCTCACGTGTGAAGGGTCGAATCGGCATAGGAGGCGAACATAAAGCTCCATGATCTCATGGTCATAGTTCCGACGCGAGCTCAGATGTTCTTCGGGTTCCAGAAGCGTTCTCAGATACTCAAACTGTTCAGAGAGATCATCGGCCATTGTTTGCAGGAAAACGTGGTGCAGGTCCGGCGCCACCTCGTCGATAGTAGAGGCACACCTTTGGACATCGATGTTGATCAGGTCAAGCGCGTGTTTCTGTATGACATCTCTGACCTCTTGACGCTGGCGTTGTGCTAGAGGTGATTCTAACCGGAGACATTCGACAATGGAGGCAAATACGCCCACTCGGTCTTGACTGTCCACGAAGAAAGTCGAAATCATATCAGCGTATTGACGTTCTTGCTTGAAGACAGACTTGAGCACGCGGTAGAATCTGGCTTCTCGGAGTAATGGAACAAAGTCGAGGACGTTGGGTGGCTGGTACACGGAAAGGAGGTATTCGATGCTCAACTCGGCATCTTCTTGCATGTCATCTTCCGGGTATTGACACAACCGAATAAAGATCTCTTGTAAGACTGTGCCCGAGAGCACCAAGTATTGAGGGTATTTGGCCAGGTTGCGCGCGATGAACATGTCCAGATAAATCGTGTCATCAGAGTCGAAACCCGATGACATTACCTCCAGCAATATGCGAACGACGTATTGGCGGGTATAGGTATGAGTTGCTGCTGCTTGTTTTAGACTGAGACTATTGAGCACGTCGTCGTCACCCAAGTTGAGATAGCTGTCTTCAAACGCCTCATTCAAAGCGGCAATGAAACTTGCGGTGTCGAAATGGAGCACCCGAGACAGGTTCTCAAAAGAGACTGTGGGGTTCAAGAAGGAATTGCTCCTCCTTTGAGCCACGCCATTTGCCCCTGAACTCCCGGAAAAGAAGTAGTCGTAGACCTGACCTTTGGCAAGCACGGAGGCTTCTTCGCCTAGCATATTCCCGGTGGGATACACGCGACCGGTGAGGATGAAGGACATGTAGGGGAAGATTTTCTGGGCAATATTGTACCTATCGACCATGTTGACAACTTGCTGGCGCTGGCGCGGAGGGTCCTCATTGTTCGCCAGCTCAAGTAGCAGCATCAAGGGTGTCGTAAAGTCCTGGAGGGCCATTGTCCAGACGTAGATGTAGGCGTCATATAGGGCATATTGCTTGCACAGGGTCGTCACTTGATCAATATCCATTGTCGAAGTGTCCAGCATGCAGATGATCTCCTCCAGCACCGATGGAGTATGTGTTTGTACAAAGTGGTTGATCAGAGTCTTTAGAGCAGGCGGAGGCACAGAGGAGATGGTTTGATCGAGGATGTATGGTTCAAGGACATCCACAAACAGATGTCCCTGCTCGTGCTCCTCATACCAAGAAAACACTTCTTCGAAAAGGAAGTCCTCGTCTTCCATGACAAGACATGCCTTGATACAAGCGTCTGCAAGCTCGGCCATCTGTGGCTTTTCGATCTGATCACTCCCAGCTTGTTGGTTCTTACCAAAGGCGTACTTCAAGGAGGCGCTCATCATCTCGACAAGCTTCTCCTTAACGACTCCTGCTCGAACATTGTCTTCCTCGGGCAGGCCGATGGTGGCCTTTTCCCCTTCGCCTTGGTAATATTTGGTAGCAAGCCGGATGGCACCAATGAAATCACCGACGTTTATCATGGCTAACAAGCGATCAGCCCAATTGGTAAGGACGCCAGTCCAAACATCATTGAAGCCAAGCAAGAACAGCCTGCCTTTATACGCCCGGAAGCTCATGTGAAACGCATCTGCAACTACACCGTGCATGGATGTATCTTCTTCATCAAGCTGTTCAATGATGGCTCGCAGCTGCTGCGAGTAGAGATCTGCATGATAGATGTTCTTCTTCAACAGGTCAAAGGCTTCTGTTACGTGCATAGTAAGATCCTCGATGATAAGGAGCTGCTGCGTGATGGTCAAGACGGCCAGCACCGACCTATTTAACCACTGAACAGCCACAATTGCTTCGTCCGCTTGGTAGCGGCTTCGAGCTAAGAATTGCAGGTCGGGAGGTTTGTTCTTTTCAGTATCGTCATCTCCCTGAGTCCCGTGAACTTCCAGGACCGTGAGGATATTAGACCAGGCATAAACAAGCTTGGTCTTTGAAGTTTCAGAGTCTTGGGACTTGAGCTTGATGGCTGGAAACCATGCCAATGCCGCGGTCATAGCACTGTGCGCTGCGACCTCTTTGGGCCGAGCAGCTTTATGTTGGGTCTGTGCAACGGGTGTAGTTGAGACAATGACAAGCAAATATGGTGTCAGCATTGCCACGAGACCCAGACTATCGGTCCTTTGCTCTATATTCCCCAATGGCAATGGTGAAAATGCTAGCACAGAGCTTTTCTTCAAGGGCTTCGATGATCGTGAGACAAGCTCGGGGTACCGCCCAAGGATTCGAGTAGTGCGGACAACGCGGCCAACTGCTCCCATGCCACGTGTTGCTAGGTGTGAGAATGCCATGCCTTTATCATCGGCGGAGACGAGCGCAGTGTGCCGGTAGCCTAGAAACCCGATGTGCAGCACGGCGCTGTCTGATATATGACCGTCACCCTTTCGAGCTTGAGGCTGAGAGGCTTCAATTGGCTGGATGTGTAAAAAGGGTCTAGAAGGTCTGGCAAGTTCCCAGGTAAAGATGTGGCCTGTTTCGTGTCCAACGGCGATAGTAGTATGGTCAGCAGATATTGCAAGCGCCGTTACAGCGCCACTCTCAGCAGCTTTCGTGCCACTTCCGATGATTGCTTTGTGGTTTTGATGGTGATCAAAGACGAGAACAATCCCCTTGGATGTCCCCAGCACCAACTGATCTGCCACCGCCAGACAGATTGGGCTTCCAAAATTTCTCTTCCCAATCTCCGAGAATGCTTGCCCCGTGATCTTTCTGAACTTGCTCCATCTGATCACATCCCACGGATTTATGGTCTCGTCCGGCTCGGAAGGAGTGTGCAGTCCATGACTGGCAGCAGAGGCGTGACGGGAATGGGCGTTGAGAAATGCGGGTGAGCTCGAGCGCAGAGGTGAGAGTTGCGAGCTTGACAGCCGAGACTGAAATCGAATATCAAAGGGACGGTGGATAGTCGAGGGGCTGCCTCTGCGGCCGGGACTGCGGACTGAGCCCGCATCACTTCGAGGGGAGGAAAGCACCGAGTCTTGTACAGAAGGTGTATCGTCGGGAATCGAAGCCGAGTCGTCAATACTCAGGAGATTCGTCGCCTCATCAAAGGGAGGGATATTGTCCGTCCCATTTGTTCCCGGCCCATCTGAGGCAATCTCTCCGTCGATTTGACCACTTTCTCCATTTTCATCCTCCAGCACTGCATCAAGTGTCTCAGTCGCGCCCTCCGCCAGCTCGTGTGGTTCGGCCGGGACTATGTCTGGCACATCATGGTCGTCTTGCGCTCCTGACTCTTGACCATTCTCATCCTCAGGCACACCATGATCCTCGTCGCGCAGGAAGCTCTCGCCCTCATTCAGGGTCGAGTTCATCGGCGTATCGTTGACACAATCATAGCTTCGTGGGCATCGTCACCACTGGACCGAGTCTCCTCCAATCTTTTTTCCCACTGTCGAAGCACAGGATATTCGGCAGGCAGAAACGAAGCGACGGTTGCGACTCTCAATGGTGATGGAATAGTCGGATCAAAGGTATTCTCTACAGGAGAGAAGGGAGATTAGGAAAGCAGCTACAGCAGACCATAAAGCAGACGAAAGCAGACGAGGAGCAAAAGGATCGAAACACTGCCGACGAGACGAGTGCTATACCGTGGACGAGTTGGACGGATTACAGCAACCACAATGTGTTACGACGCTTGGAGACACCCATGTGGATGGGGAATCATTTGCGTTTTCGGGTTAGATGCTGCGCCGTACTTGTTTACTACGGAGAATCATAGAGCGGGGAAAGTGCGCCGAAGCCTTGGGCTGCCAGGCTGCATCCACAAGTCATTGCCGCAGGATGCACTTGTATAGGTACCTGCACTCGTACTTGTAGTGATCTATTACCAGTATACCTACATAGCTCTCCGTGCTGGTCCAGGCGGCATACCCTCTTATCAGCAGCATATCCGATTCCTGCCGACAAATAAGCGAAGGAGGGTGGTGGTCGCCATGGACTCGGCGAAAAGGCCCTTCACAACGAGGAATTTTCACCAACCCGCAGCCTAGCGTTCACCGACTCCGCAAACTTCCTCGGCATCTTTCTGTGAATTTCCAGCCTCTCCAGCGGCGGCGAATTTCATATGTCAGCCCCAGAAAATCCCACCCGCTACCACGACCTCCATCATCCATCATCTCGTCACCCTCGGCCGTAACCACCACATCTCTACGTCGCCTCATCCCCCGTCGACAAACCCTTTTCTACCATCCTATCCTCACACCACGACCACCGCCTGATATAAGAAAGCCCTGCAAGAAATGACGAGATAACAGAAGAATGACGACAGTTTCGCCGCCCAAACCCTGGGAGCGTGCTGGATCAACCGGTAAATAGTTTTCCAAGTGCTTTCAAGAGAGCCTCGATCCTGACCAAGCCTTTGCAGCTCCCTCTGGAACAAGTACACCTGTACCCTCTACCGCTATGACCGCGGCTTTACCAATGGACTCGTCCGCCACAGATTCCGGCGCCCCAGCGCTGCCCGACCGACCCTCGACGTTGAACAACGTTGTCAATCAGAATGCATCCAACTTTACAAACCAGAACCGCTTTGGCATGAATAACACACCTTATTCGGGACCCTATTCGTCATATTCGTCCCCTTACTCGAGGTTTGGTGGTGGCATGTATGGTGGAGGCATGTACGGAGGCGGCTATGGGTATGGCAGCAGCATGTACGGCAGCGGCATGTATGGAGGATATGGGAACTACCCAGGGATGCCAGGCGACCCCAATAACCAAAGTCTGACCCAGACGTGGAACAACAGCACAGCCGCGACTTTTCAGATCATGGAAAGTATTGTCGGCGCGTTTGGTGGATTTGCGCAAATGCTGGAGAGCTCATATATGACGACGCGTTCTTCGTTTTTCGGTAAGTTCTTTACCCGCCACAACCTGCTCAAGAGACTGACAGCTCGGGACAGCAATGGTCTCTATGGCCGAACAATTGGGCAATTTACGCCAAACCCTTGGGTCAGTTCTCGGGATTTTCACGCTCATGCGATGGATTCGGACCCTGGTAGCAAAACTTACTGGTCGGCCACCACCTGCCGATGCGACAGCCCTCACACCTGCGGCCTTCTCATCCTTTCTCAATGGTGGTCACAGTTCGACCCCTGCAACACTACCTGACGGTTCACCTGCACCAGCCCGTCCGTCAAGGAAACCGTTTATCATGTTCGCCATTGCCGTCTTCGGCCTGCCCTACCTCATGAGCAAGTTGATCCGCGCCATGGCCCGCTCTCAGGAAGAGGAAATGCGTCGGCACCAGGAAATGGCGATGCCATACGCCGTGGGTGCGAACGGAGAACAAATCCCCATCGACCCCAAGAAACTCGATTTTTGCCGAGTGTTGTATGACTACACTCCCACTCCACAGTCTGGTGGAATGGACCTCGAAGCAAAGAAAGGCGACTTTGTTGCCGTGCTCTCCAAGACGGATCCCATGGGCAACGCGAGCGAGTGGTGGAGGTGTCGCGCGCGAGACGGCAAGATGGGATATCTCCCGTCTCCCTACCTCGAACCGATTCAGAGACCCATGCCAAAAGCCACGCCACAAATCACAGAAGGAAAGGCCACTCCGCCGATGATGGAATCGGACGAGATGATGGCTTCACACAAGCCCAAACTTCTCCGGAACACAGGTGAAGTAGAGCCCGAGTCTCAGGCAGTAATGGACGCGCTGGGCGAGCGAGACAAGGAGCACAAGGCGCGGTACAACGCTCTGTATGCGCCGGCGACGATGAAGAAGCCGACTGTTGACGTCAAAGGGCCACACATGGACAGCAAACCCGGCGATATCAGCGCAGAAAGTTTCCAGAAGAGCGCCTTTTATTCTTGATGTAAGCCATTATATTGGAGCGGGGGACACCAAAAAAAGGGGGGAGCGGACGGAGGGGGCGGGCGAAACAGGTGTTTTGTTTCGGGGGAGCCAACACCAAAAACCGATATCCTTGCAAGTTGCTCAGCAGGAATTATTCATATAATTGGAAGAAAGGGACATGGTTGTCCTTGTTCGGGCTATGCTTGCTCCGTTCTCTGTCGGACAGACCCTTGTTCCCCACGCGATGTACCTCGTACTTTGTACACTTTGCAATCTTTGTCATTTTTTCCCCATATTTCCATTAAGCCCTGGTGCTACTAGGTGAGATGGCCTGTTTTGTCTACACATGTTGTCTGTACGTGGAGAGAGAGGGAGAAAGGTGTAGATGTATGTATCTGGCAGTTATGTATGTAGCCAGAGAGCCAGATAGCCAACTAATGACTTGATATCAGACCACACCACACCACACCACACCAGAGCAGACAGAACAGACAAAACACATCTAGGTATCGAGGTGTCTAGATATCCAAGAAGAAAAAGTTATCAAATCAATCACTACACTACCAACGCACGCGCAAAGACAGGCTTAGCGAGGTATGTAAACTCAGTTGACAATAATATAAAGAATAAATCAATACCCCTAGAGAAAATAATAGGTAGCTTTTGAGCACCGCCAAATCCCATCACATCACATCCGACAGACAGACAGAAAGACAGATAGATCGGTCAAGCAACAGAACTTTTTGGAGTGAGCAAAATGTCACAAGAGTGCAACTCAGTGAGCAACAAGGCAACAATCGCAACAGCGTCAAAAGCGCGGGCAGAGAGAAGCCGACTGCCTGATTGCCCGGCTGACACAGCAGCAAATCGACACAACAAACAAAACGCCATGAAATGAATCCACAGACAACACAGGATGGCCCTCATGGTCCCGTCGAGTATCAATGCCCCTTACAAGGTGAAGGTGGTGTTCCGTGCCGGTGTGTTCAGACACAATCTCGCTGCTCTCCTTGTCGAGATAGTTCACCAAGTTCCACGCTCATCAATGCCGAATTCAGGGGGTGTTTTGAAAGGCGTAGACGAGGCTAAAGCTCCAGGAAATTCAGAATCGGCCTCGATGGCGCATATCCCTTGTCTGCTAGCATAGTTAGGCCAACGTTGGTATTCCTATTGGGAATTCATCACAAGAGGGTGCCATATGAACGTACCTTTGGCCCGACTTCGTCGTCGTCGTCGTCGTCATCGTCATCATCCTCTTCCTCCTCGTCTTCTTCCTCGGCTACCAGTGTAACGCCCTCTTCACTCCCCTCACTATCGTCACTGCTGTCGTCACTATCATCCGCGGATTTCTCATCCCAGCTACCTCGTCGAGTCGAAGAACATCTCGCGCCATTAACGACAAGTGGACCTGTTGGGGATGTCGAGCCACTGCTATGTCCTGATCTTTTCCTTGCAGCTCGGGATGGTTCTCTCGCAGTCTCCTTCGAGGGCACACCGGTGTGTCGTTTGGTTTTTGCACTGGTGGTCTTGGACGAAGCCACGTTCTTCTTCTGCGCCAAGGAGCCACTCCCACTCTGTGTCTCCTGCCACCGTCTTCTTGATGAGCCGGAGCCGGAGCTTGAGCTCCCGGCCGCTGCGGTCGACATAGGTTCGTCTTTCTCCTGTTTGACACTGATCTTGCGATTAGAGAGGTATCTGCCGTCAAGGCCACGCACGGCACTGAGGGCTTCGGTTGGAGTTTTGTATCGTGCCCGCGCGGTCCCTTTGTTTTTACCGGGATTGCGGCTGTCAGGGTGAATCTCAAGGTAGAAAACGTTGCCGTAGCGTCTGAGTAGGTCACGCAGTTCACTCTCGGACTGGTAATATGGTAACCCAGAGATGAATATTTTGCTGCCGTCATTGCCACGACGGACAAGGGGAGGGGCAGACGGTGGCGAGGGAGGCCGTGCAGAGTCACTATTGAAGCGAGTGCTGTAGGACGTTGGTGGAGCCATGGTGCTTGGATGGGTTGAATGTGGTATATATGAAGGTCGAGGCGGACAGACTCCAGATGGGTATGCTGTCGTAGCTGTGGCGATAGTAGGAGCGAGTGAAGGCGCCGTTGGTTGAGCAGCCCAAGTCGCCATTGTTGTGTACGGTGTTGGGTAGCTTACGGATACCTGGTGATGAGCAGAGGTCGTATAGAGAGGATGTCTTCGAAAAAGTTAGATAGAGATAGCAAGTTGGCCCGAAAAACATACGCAGAGGGCCGTGTCGTTATAGCAGGTCCTTGTAGGTTCGGGAGATACAACCCTGTTGGTCTCTCCGACGTGATGATCCCATTACTTTCTTTTGGTCCTTGTATCTTTCTCAAACTGCCGTCCTTCTCTTGGGCAACCAGTTTGACACGCACACGTTGGCCATTCCAACCTTGCTTGCAGAGATTCTCTATGTCTTGTGAGCGGGTGCACGGCAGTTCTGGGAATTGGACATACCATAGACTTTGACGGCATCAGCCTTACCCTTGATGGTGCAATGTCCCAACTGGGTCCCATCACCGGCGCTGAAGACTTCAGCTTTCAAGCTCTGTTCACCTCCCAGACTCCTCGTCATGTCCTTGAGTTCTTGCCATCGACAGTGGCGTGGAATCTAAGATATTCAGGTCAGCCTTGGAGACGCATCGAAGGGGCCTTAGCAACATCGCCTTGACCTACATCTTGAATAAGGATAATATAATGCTGCTCGTCTTTGCTCGAATGTCGAAGTCGAGGACGTTCCTGCCTCTGAGGCATGTCTCAGGAGTGCTAGAATGACTGAGAGCGTCAATGCTTCAAACCGAACCCTGGATTCCCGTCAAAGCTTTTTGCTGTTTGTTTTTCATCCACAATATGACTCGAGATCGGCCAGTAGATCTGACACTCTTGCTGGCAAACGCCTTCACCGCAGTTGTGTGGGAACAAGAGGTGGAGGTCAGCCTTTATAGATTCCGACTGATACATATGGAACAGGTTGATAGTGGAGCTCTAGCCACTCCCCCCTCAGATAACGCAGGAGGGTCGCTTGCTTTGGGAAGAGGAAGAGGCTATCAAGCAGTAACAAGGTAGCCCTAGCGAGGACAAGGGTCGGGAGATGGATTCATGGATCTTCTCTCCGGCTAGGTGGCTCAGCAACACAATACGAGCCCAGATGTCAAGTGGGAAAGACTCGTGAATTTCCTTGGCTGAGACTTCTGGCACAGAACAGATATTTTGTTTTGAGAAGAAAACCAACCTTTGAGAGATTCTTCAGACCGATTTATAGATTTGACCTACCCACGCCTTTGCGACCACGATACACAATGGCTTGACTCTCCAATGCAGTACATCTCTTGTTGAGGATGTCGCGGCCACGACTTGATTCAGGTTCGCCGCGGTGGAGAAAGATGGCATCGAAGCTCTGGATCGAACCCAATAGGAGGTCCAAAAACAAAGACTGCGTTGAGGCTCGCAGGTGACCTCCATCGGAAGAAATGTGATATCAGATCACAAGTGGCTTGCATATTAGACGATGGCTTGCTCCCTCCCTCTTGGAGCAAGCCGACCACCAAGCAGTCATGCCAACTGACCAAGTCTCCCACGATAGTGAGTGAAAGGCGCGCTATATCGGACAGGGAGATTCCGGGATATCCTTGTCTGACGCTTAACCAGAATTTATGTAGGAGTTTGTCTGCAAGCCACTTGGCGAGGGGCCGATGGCGTCCAATCGAAGTCGCTACAGTAATAGCAGAACGTCAGTGAACCCAGGAAACCCATTGCGGACGAGATGTCTCGCGGAGGAAGGCCTTGACAGGCATGTGCATGGAGAATGGACCCTTGAATCTGTCAACGACAATTGTCGTTATCGGCAAGAGTGCCCCCGTATTGTGTGCAAAAGAGGCTGGCTGGAGCAATTCCTAGGCAGGGCCTAACGTAAAAGAAAGAGGGCTTGCTGCAAGTCAAGACAAGATTCTTTGGTTCGACTGGGTCCGGAGGCTCTCGTGAGCTTATAAGAGGCAATCGGGCCCAAACGCTAAGGATCGATTCGGTCAGTGAACTGGAGAAAGGCTGGTGACAAGGGCAACATGGCCGTGTTCCCAATCTGAAGATATGTTTGCGAAGCATCCGAGTTTTAACCCCTGCTGGGATGGATCGTACACCAACCTCGGGTCAGGCAATTTCCCACGATCTTAAGACAAAAGACAGTGCAAGTTGTCCAGCGTGTTTGCTTCATCACCGTTGAGCGGCCTCTTTAGAGAGGGCACTAGAAGCAAATAATGCTCCGGAAGGCTTCTGGAGGGGAGGACAGCGTAATTGCCACACACCTAATAGTCCCCTGGAGTTTCAAGACGCTCTCGCGTAGCAGTGCATTGGTGGCTTGCCAGGGTCAGCTGGAACGCCAGAAATCTCGGTCCTCGATTCCCTGTAATGCATGTAGGAGACGCCCAAAGGGATCAAGTTCGGCCGTTTCCAAGGACCATACTGCTGTCAAGTCGCAAGTAGGAAGGCCGGGGAGACGGAAGACACTATGTTGGTAACTTCATGCCATCATCACACATCTAGTGGCTGCGGGCGAACCAGTTTTGACACATTGGCTGCTCTGGTTTGACACGAGGTGTACTCGGTAGTGTTGCCCATTTTCCCTCCTTGTCCCAGCAAACCGAAATTGTATTTTATAGCGGCCTCCTCCTGACATCTTGGAGGGCGCCGTGCCCCGTTTCCCACCTGGTGGTACAGCAGGCCCGCAGGATCTCTGAACTCTGGAATCCGCTCTGAAGCGAGGGACAAATTCGGTGCATTTGTGTGCGACTAGGATCTGAGCCGCATATGCACAGTTTGGAGAGCTGATCTCATCGAGATCTCGACCGTTGACCGAAGGAATGTCATCCGCCTCATTGGAGGCTCGATCAGCTGCTTGTACGACTTTCCGCTCACGGGTGGCGATGAAAATGCATCAAAGAGGGTGGACTGAAGGCTTGCTCGACTGGAGAAGCCAAGCAGCGATCATGTCGGTCACCGATCAGCATCAGTTGAGGTCGAGGTGTTTCATTCGTCCATGTGTCGTCGCTCTTGCATTTTGGAAACTGGATCTTGGAATAATTGACCAGTCAGCATGTCAAAGAGACATGCTCCCGCATCAAGCCGTCGCCCTTCAAGCAGGTTTGCTTCCGCATTGTGGGCGATTAGTGCGTGACGCAAACCACGCTCATCTCCCGTGGCAAGGACTGACCATAGAGACTATTGTAACGTCTTTGAGCCATTCTTTAATACTGCCTAAAAACCGTTGTAATGTGGCGTAGAGTCACGCGGCAAACAGTACCGAAATGCTAGCAAATGAGGCAGTGAGATGAGGGATACATGTATGCAAAACCAAACAAACGCTTCCAACGCTCAGATTCCCACGCCCGGGTCTCAAATGCACCAGTTGTCCTTCCGCAGTGGTATTTTCCATCCTCATGTCCCAAAAATGTGGCAAAGATAATATGCACCTTGATGCACCCGTGGTCTTGTCATCACACCAGATCGGAACCAGTGGCAGCAGCCTCCAGCCTTCCGTGAAAGCTGGTACCCTTTCAAAGCAGTCCACCGGGGTTTGTTCGCTGCAAAATGCCCAATTATATTGCAGCTTTTGATCCATTCTCACGGATTGAATGTGTTGTACCGTTGGGAGGTCATCCTGCATAGAAGATCCCACGACAGGTCCCGAATATCCATCGCCCTGAGTCGTGTCCAATAGGGCAAATTCTGCATTTGCTCCGTGTGTTGTACTTGTTGTAGTACGAGATGTCCTTTGTTCCCAGGCGTCTTCATCTCTCCACTTCACTCGCTGGTCGTATGTCTCAATCGTATTCAATCTGTTTGTTCCAAGTGCTCCAGGGTGGAAATTTAGGAGGAATTGCAATCGGAGGAAGGATTGAAAGGAGGGGTTTGGAAAAGGATGGCCCCGGACAGATCAATTCATTTGACAAAGCCAACCACGTTGGCACATCTTTGGCAGTAATATGAGTTCATGCCGAATCGGACTGCGCCACTGTTCTGAGCAGGAAGCGAGGTATCAATACTCAGAGATCGTTGACATCGAGAGCAGCGAACAATGTCTAAGGAGGACTTGGATGAACTGGAAGCGCTCGATGACAGGGTGTTGATGCTGTCGTCGCTTTTATTGGACTTGGGGCCGATTTTGGTGGCGTTGGAGCCATTGGCTGCCAATGTCCGAAGCTGTAAGAGGGAAGAAGGTGTCGACGATGCCATTTCTGACAATATGGAAGGTGCTCGTAGGTCGCAATTAGTATGTGAATAAATGAAGGGTGCCTCAGCGGTATCGTCCCCTTTTCAAATGGTAATGGTATGGCAGAAATCAAGGGGGAAGGGCGGCAATAGATCAGGAATACTGGTCGAGAGCGGATAATAAGATTGCGTGGAAAGTGCAGAATTCAGCGCAAGAGATCGGGGATGGCAATGGCTTGTGATATGGACATGGACGGTTCTCGTGAGGGAAGCCTTGGATGGAAGGCGATGAAACGCGACCAGGGGTGGGATGGGAATTACTAGTGCAGGTCGAAACTGGATATCGACGGGATCGAGGACAAATGAGGGCCGAGGACGATGGGTAGGGAGGCACACAAGAGTCTTGAAATCTTCGATGGCATGGGAATCAAAGATGGCATTCTTCCAATGAGTGGGATGTGAGATGGTCGATGACCACCGCGACCTCGATCGCAGGAAACCAAATCGACTTTACGCGCGGCGGCACGAGAACTTTAGCACTGGCTGGGAACTCCAGGCCCCCTTTCAAGCCGAAGACGCCTCTTCCACCCGGGGACTGTTGGACCTTTTCCGGGCTGTTGATCCCCAATCACGGCTTGCCCTGGGCTTGAAGAGGACCCGACCGTGCCTATTCCGAACTGGTTTTCTTCTCTCGCGGGCTTATGTTCCGGGCACTGTCGGATGTCTTATTGGTGAACGCCACAATTGGAGGGGTAGCCTGGGGGGCTGGCCACGCCTAATATTCCCACTAGCAGCCTTTTTTCATCATCTCCGATCTGTCACTTTTAGGTTGCTGGGCCGATAGAACCGAGGCGTTTGTACTCGTACCTCGTAGTTTGTACGTCCTTGACAACGGGTACGAGTTGCAGGAGATCGATCTGTTTTCGGAGAGGGCAATATGCCACAGTAGCCACACTTTCCAGCCCTACCCCTTGTTGGTCACCTGTGCGAGGTCAACGCGGGTTTTTCTGGAGACCGAGAGTACCAGGAAATCCCGGAACCATGATGGTCCACAATGGCCGTCGGCTCAAGTGATCCGTCAACCGCCAAAGTACCGAGTACTCATGATTGTACACATGATCAGACATGAGGATAAAGTCCCTCGTACTTGGGATATGAGGCATTCTCAGGGGTGATCAAGACTGACCCGGATATCACCTCACCGGGAGAGAAATAACTCACCAGAATTGTTAATCATGAGCCAAGCGAGATGTTGATGAGCGTGCTGCCACTACCATTTGCACCTGAAGATTGTCGTTTCCCGTCCCACGAGGGAAGGATATCTTCTCACCGGATATCCGGTTCCGCGCCATATGAAAAGGGCATTATTCACTCAATGCAACAAGAGAAGTACCAAGCAGGCCTCCATCCGATCCTCATGTGGTTTTTTAGGTACCTAGCTAGCAGGTGGGTGGCAGGCACCCAGCAGGCTGTACATGCAATGGCTTAGTCACTCACCTCGAGTAAAGTCAGCACTCATCAGCAATCCGAGCTTATCGGTCTATCTTCAATAGTCGCTCAATGTTTACTGTCTGACAATAATGGGCATGTAGCGTTTCCCACTCGGCAGCACCAATCAACCCCTCTGCTTTTGTGCTGTCAGACATGTTTTCCATGACGTCAGGCTTTGGGAAACAATCTGGTGCAACCAAGATCAAATTCGACCCACGTTTTTGGATCGTCAACTACGAAGTTTTGCGACAAGACGGTATACTTCATTCCTTGATACTGCGTCCAGCGTGAAGATATACCACTTAATCCAAGTGATCTTTGTCCTCACTTCACTTTCCCTTTTGTTCCTCACACTCCTTCCTCAACGACCTCGATCTCATTCGCAATTGGCCTCATTCGAAGCACATCACGAAATTCGCACCCAAAGAAAGTCCCCCCACCTCAGATTCGCTATTCAGATCCTCCAATACAACTCGATCTCGTGTATTGCAGGTGCACAACCTCAGGTGATCTTTACTCTTCATCCACTCCAAAATCCCACCCGGAAGAATACCGTTGGTTGGAAGACGAATTTGGTTCATCGCAGTACCGAGGGACAAAACTGCGCCGTTGCGACTTGCGGGAGGCAGCCCCGCCACCATCAGAAAAGAAAGAAAAATAACAATGGGCAAACAACCCAACCTCTTTAGCTACCCCACAGTCGACGACGTCGCTGCGCATCTGCGCGTTTATATCCTCTCCTGCCAAAAGGCGGCTCTTCACCGACACGATTGCTTCAAAGTCGCTGTTTCTGGCGGCAGTCTTCCCGCAACCCTCGCAAAGGCGCTCCTTACGCCAGGTCACCAAGAAGACCCCGCACTCGGGCCACAATTTTCGAAATGGCAAATCTTCTTCGCCGACGAACGAGCCGTACCTTTCGATGACAAGGACAGTAATTACGGGCTGCTGAAGGAAGAACTTCTCGATAAAATTCCGTCTGAGCAAGGGACGCCCACTGTCCATCCTATCGATGTGACGCAGCTCGGCAACACCCAAGAGCTGGCGGACCAGTACCAAGAAGTCCTCATGTCAACATTTGCCAGCAAGGACTCTGTGAAAGTGCCCATCTTTGATCTGATCCTCTTGGGCTGTGGACCAGACGGCCACACATGTAGTTTGTTTCCCGGCCACGAATTGCTGCGAGAAGCAGACGCCTGGGTGGCTGCAATCGAAGACAGCCCGAAACCGCCGCCAAAAAGGATCACCTTGACTTTGCCCGTGTTGACACATGCTCACAAGATTGCGTTTGTCACCACTGGAGGCGAGAAGAAAGGAATCTTGAAGAAGATCCTAGAAGCGGACGATGAGGGAAGAAGCCTACCTTGTGGACTGGTTAATGAAGGCGGCGGGGAGAAGGTCAGCTGGTTCACAGATGATGCAGCGGTGGAAGGAGTGGCATTCCCTAGGAGGGGAAGCCTGTGAAGAGAAGGAGTGCCACGGCGAATACACACCTACTTGTTAGCGGACAAGGTTGAGACTGTCTTCCCAGATTGGTACTCT
The DNA here is from genome assembly GCF_001646965.1 of Fonsecaea nubica. Taxonomy (NCBI): domain Eukaryota; kingdom Fungi; phylum Ascomycota; class Eurotiomycetes; order Chaetothyriales; family Herpotrichiellaceae; genus Fonsecaea; species Fonsecaea nubica. The sequence continues at coordinate 45,843 of NW_019173778.1, read as the reverse complement.
GTTGAGAGAAAGGTCGCGGCCCTTGCGGTGTGGGTGGCTTTTGAGCAGTCACCTGTATCCCGAGTTCTCCATTGCCTCGAGCCTGGCTTGAAAGCTCCGAGTCGGAACCCTTGGGGAAATGGAAGGTCCGTAAGGGCTGGTGTCACGATTTCTTTTATGTTTATTCGATTCTTATATTAGATGTACCTTGGCTGCATGCGTCCCTTGGGAGTTGATTAAGCCAACGTACTTGTTATAGAGAACAAACTTTCTAAACGCTCGAAAGAAGTGTCAGAGACACGACCCAGGATCGGCGAGCTGGCTCCATGATCATCCATATGTGGGTCAACTGGTTGAGCCCAGGATTTGACTGGGATCTCCTCGTTGAGATAGAGCCGTCAAGGGCCGCCTTAGGCATCGGGTTTAACGGCTGCGTCGCCTGTAAGGACACCTTACAAGTGGTTTCCGGGGGGCTCGGGTACCCGCGTGGGCAGCGGATCCCAACGCAGTACCCCGCGGACTTGCAGGTTGGGTGCCTAATGATCCTCCAACCCTCCCTCCATAGCTCCCTTTTACGTATAGGTGGGCAGTAGGTCAATCCAACATGCGCTCAGACCAATTGACGTACCTGACATTGACCAGTTGATCGGACCTCTGGTCTTCCCTTTTCCACATGCAACAGCTGCGACATCACCATTTACCACCCTTCCCCCTCCCACTGAGTTTCCCCTTCAAATGCGATTTTAGGCAAACCGCATATGCTGACGAAATATTTGCCCCATGGAGCTCGGCGTATCTACATACATACGTACGCCTACACCCAGGCTCTGCCCGACACCAAGTATCTGACATACCCCTCCTGCATCTCGGATGAGTCCATCCCTTTACGAACCCTGTTGCAGCGAATCGACGAAGGATTGATTCTCCGGCCTGGTGAGCTTCATCATGTAATTGTTCATAAAAGCACATCGAAACCTACGACTCCCCACAACATGTTTTCTTCGCGGATATCTACTGTAGGATCAGTAATCACACCGACACGCCTAGCTTTGCAATCCGACCCCCCAAGTCGCGCGCGAATTCATAGTGGATAGAACACCAAAGCCGAGGTTTAGGTGTTTGGATGCTTACATGCTGGTGGACCGCCGATACTCTCCTCTCTTCTGTACTTGTAGAGGAGGGAATTGCGTGAATACTACTGGCATTGATCCGGTGGAAGAGAAGGAGTGTTTGGCCCGTGGTTGATACTGCCAGGACGCGTTGAAATCCACATTCAAACATACATAAGTACGTTTTCCATACTGTATATATACACACGTCAATCCTTCCAACGAGACCACCACTACATCCATTCCCAGTTTCCGCTGAATTACAACGACGACTACCAACAGAAAGGGGCCGGGAAACAATGTCTTCTTCTTCCATCACATCCCACACATTCACCTCCCCCGCCTCCTCGAAACCATACGCCTACCTCGCCGCTGGCCCCTCCAATGGGCCCCTTGTGGTCTTCCTCCACGGCTGGCCGGCGATCGCCTTGACATGGAAACCCCAGCTGCTCTCACTATCGAGCCTGGGCTTCTACTGCGTCGCCCCGGACATGCCTGGGTACGGGGGCACCTGGACGAGTGACAACCCGAGCGACTTTGCGCTGGAGAAGATCGTGCCGGACCTGCTGGAGCTGGTGAAGCACCTGGGCCGCAAGAAAGCCCTCTGGGTCGGCCACGACTGGGGCTGCGGACCGCTGTACGCCCTGGCGAGCCACCACCCAGAAGTGTGCCGCGCGATCGTGGGCATCTCGGTGCCGTACCGCACGCTGGAGCTGGGCCTTCCGGGGCTTCTCGACCTGATCGACCGCGACGTGTACCCAGAGAGCGAGTTCCCCTACGGCCAGTGGGACTACCAGGTCTTCTACGAGCAGGAACCCCGGGCGATCGACCGGCAATTCGAGTCCAACCTGCCCGTGTGCCTGAAACTGGTCTACTCCCGCGGCAGCCCGCACAGCGGCAAGGCACAGGCGCGCACCGCCCAGGTGACGCGGCACAAGGGCTGGTTCGGGGGGCCCGACGCGCCGCTCCCGGACCTCCCGCTCGACAAGACGGTGCTGGACCAGGACATCTACACGGCGCTGATCGCGAGCGCGCAGAAAAACGGCTGGAAGGGCGCCACGGCGTGGTACCTCAACCACGGCGCGAACCGGCGGTACACGCTCGAGCGCAGCGTCGACGACGGCGTGCTGGCCATGCCCGTGCTCTTCATCCACACGGCCTACGACGCCGTGTGCCAGACGGTCGACAACCCGAAGCTGACCCAGGCCATGCGCGACAAGTGCCGCCACCTGACCGAGTTCGTCATCCCCGCCGGCCACTGGGGCAACCTCCAGTGTCCCGAGGAGGTCAACTCGGGCATTTCCAGCTGGGTCTTGAAGAATCTGCCCGACTGGTGGCCCGGCCCGGAGATGAAGAGTCGTTTGTAGGTAGTCAGTCGAGCTGTGTACGAGGTATACTCGAGTACTTTGTCAAATACATACCCTTATACCTCATACCTTGCTATCTTGTGTCTTGCATCTTTTCTCCCTCTACCGTGCTACTACTTGGGAGATGTGAAATGTGAAATTGTACACAGGAGAGTATTCTCTCTACTCTACCGAGACAAATTGATTTCTTCGTGTCGGGAGTGGAGTGATTGATTACCTTGGGGTATCTACCTACCTTATCTACCTGCCTTCTACTTCTCCTTCTATATTGGGAAATTTCCCCCTGTGCAACTCTCCTATTTCCCTTTGTAATATGGGGTATTTGATGTGCACCTAGATAACATCATCCAGATTCCTGGCTGAGAACGACATATATAAGTCGCTTCTCTGCCTCGCACGGAGCAGAGAGTGCGTTGCCACAGGAAATAGGTATCTAGGTACCTAGGTATGTATGGGACTACCTACTACTAGGTACAGTAGCTTCAGCAACGCACCGTATGGGTTTGTCTGTCTGTCTGGCTGTCCACTAAATGATCTGGCGCCGCCATTGTGGGCCCTCCTCCCTCCTTCTCCTTCTTCGCTACATCTCCATCCCCAGACACAGGCTAGGGGCAGGGGTATACAGTATAGGTAGTCAGTCTCAGACATGACATTTCAGATTCCACCAATGTCGTCAAAAGGTATACGGACAGCAACACGGTAGAAAGTTTCTCGACTTGTCGGTCAATCCTCGCTGACATCAAGTTTCCTCCGTCTGAGCTGTAATGTCGAGGGGGGTATAATGCCGTTCCTTGCTCTGCTCTACCCATCGCCTGATATATTGAAAACTGGCAATACTTGATTTGTTGTACTGACGGAACTGATCCGCCAATTTTGTGGTCTTTTTGTGAGCATCTGTTGTGCTCGATATAGAAATTGTCCCTTGAATCAGTAGACTTCCCTTGAATCAAGCCATCTATCCCGGAGCTTGTCGCCAGGTATGGTGAAAGCTATGCCGCTGTTGACCGCACGGTTTTGTCAAAAGCAACTGTCTGAAGTCGATGCCCCTATCACATGTGACAACACGGGGCCAATGTGTAGGGGTCGCATGGGTTGTCCCAACGTCAGGGAACCTGGAGTGGTGCCCAGTTGGCTGCTTGTAGACGTCAAGGATCACCTTTCATCCGCCAAAGGTAGTCTACACGCAGACTGAACGGCTGCTATGATCGTCGAAATTTGGGGATTTGATTTTGCAATTACAACTTCCAGTCACGCTCATTGAAAGAATCGAACGAGGATAGCTTCGCGCAGCTGGAAATCCTGCCAGTCCACACCTCACCTCTTCACCCGTTTGTGTAAATGCAAAGATGCCGAGCTGTCGATGTTTGGGGCTTCGGCATCGCCGATCGTCTTGGGCCAGATCTTCGACTGAAGGAGCTCGTTTGCATGGGGACGTTGCGCACTCTGCCATGAAAGCATCTTGATAAGCACATCAGCAATAGAGGCTGGTCGTGATTTCAAGTTCCGTATGATATCCTGATGAGTGACGCTGCTTACACCTTTTTCCCACCGGCAATGTTCCTGGAAGAAAAGCTGATACCCTGAAAGTCCCATGGACCAAACATCCACGCGGCAATCATAGGGTTCCTGGTTTAGACTCTCATTCTGATATTTGAGCTTGAGAACTTCCGGTGCGAGATATGCGATTGTTCCACAGTAGTGATCCGTTGAAGTGGCATCGAAAGTAGCGCTCCCATAATCAATAATTATTGCATGTACAGGCGAGTACGACACGATCATCATATTCGTGGGCTTCAAGTCTCTGTGCATGATACCATGTTGATGCAGATGGGCAAGGCCTTTCAAAACCTGGCGGAAGGCAGACATGCGAACATCGTATGGCCTTTTTGAGAGGGTCAAGTCAAGAAATGTCTGTCTGGCCAGTGGAGAATGAACCAGGTATACATCATTGATCTTGGACTTGCCTGTGCTGTATTCGTCGCCTCCCGAATAAAGATCAGCCATCAGATGGCAGAGGTTTGGCTTCCTAAGTAAGTAAATGGTACTTCACAGATTGACGGGCAAACTTACATGGTTTCCTATTTTCTTGTAGATCTGGATTTCCAGTTGGATTCGCGCGACCGTTGCTGGTGTACGCTTGACACGTTTGATTGCCACGGCCCGACCGGTAGATTTTTCGAATCCGGCCGACACAACACCACTAGCACCAGATGCAAAGGGGGAATGTATCAGAAACCCATGCAGTTCGTGGTGGTGCTCAAGAGGTGTCAGCTCCAGAGACATGGGAGGCACATCACCATCGGGATGAAGCTTGGTGAACAGCTCTCCTAGCTTTTCCCGATAGTTATTCTCATTCAATCCGGTAAACTCCAAATTGTAGGAGAGGTTGCCAAAGGACAGCGCAGTACGCACTGACCCAAGGACTCGCTGCGAGCCCTCGAGTCGTTCAATGCCATTGACCTGAACAACCTTGCCTTTGCCGACATGGAGCATCAGTGCACCATTTTGAGCATGATGGACCAGCCGAGCATGTCGACCATGGACATGATGTCTGTTTTTCTGGAGGGTCAACAGGAAATCAACGCCACCATTGACGAGATCCTTTCTGCCGCTCCCAATGACCCAGCCCAGCCTAGCGTGGTTGGTCAGAATCTCCAAGCTAAGTCGGTAGTAGCCCATCAACACTTGGGCTGGGTGCCCGTCTGTTGTATCACTAGAAACATCACTACCATCCCATTCAGGAGAGAGCTGCCGTGGGGTTTCTTCGATGAAAAGGAACTTCCGGATGTGAGGGTTCCAATCAGGTTCAAGCCTCGTACGTTCAGCAATGGAATGGAATGCAAGCACTGCCGCGTGGTTGACAGGGACTAGGCGAGCGAAGTCGCCCTGTAGCCTTGCACGGGTCCTGGGGCTGAAGAAGTGATCATCCAGGGGAATTGTATCTGGCGTATTGGGTAGGGTTTCAGTACCCTCCTTGTCCGCATCAGCCATTATGCATATGGCATGCCCAGGAACGAGAGGGGCGAGCGTGGTCTTCGGGGGGACACCGGTGTTTATATAGTAATCCTGGTCGCAAAAAGGCGTCAAGTGCAAATAGGCAGACGCACCACGAGGGGTGAACACCCCTGGCTATCTCTTCAGCATCATTTCCATGGCGTGATATATATGCTTGCACCGTGGATCAGTGAGAGCACGCATCGACGGCGTACCAAGGGGTCAGGATTGACGCAGTAACCTTGAGTATTTGCATAGTCAATCGTTGTTCTCGTTCGTGATGGACAATCGAGTCTCATTTGCGCTCGGCCAGAACCGGAGTTTCCCGTTGTTGCCGGCTTGGCACCCGATGCACGTGCCGCCCAGCCACTGGGCGGGTGCGACAACGACATTTACTAAACCTCATCACACCGACAACTCCCATTCTTCAACTCTACCACTCCCTCTACTCTTGATGTCACTGCACACTTCGACCCGATGTTAGATGACAGTGGCTGGCGAGAAGAAAGGACGCGTTCGCCGTCTGCCATCCCGGACGATGGCATCCGTGGCTTCCTGGAAGAGAAGACAGCACACCTCTTTGCCACCCAGCTACAGTCACGATTAGACGCCCTTGAACAAACCAGAGAAACCCCGAGATTCCTCAGACGCAACTCTTACAACCTCTATCTTGAGGGACACTTCGCCCTCATCGACCCACGCGAACTTGAGCGCACCACCCTCAGCCCCACACCTCCCTCCAGTGACGAAGACTCGACAACATCAGAACACACTCCTGACCCGAATTCCCAGATCAACCGCTACAAACCATACCTCCATGGAAATTTATTCGGCGCTCCCAAAACTCTTCGCGGCCGAATCCAACGGAAATCACTGCGCCAGCGAAAGAAGAAGACCGGCAAAATACCCAATCCAAATCACCGCATGTTACGTCGCTCCAGAGATAAGCCCAATTCGCTCTTTTACGAGCTGGAATGGGTGGGCAGGAACGCGGTGACCGTGTGCCAATTGACGCAGGATAATGCCGAATTGGGTAACAAGAAGGGCTGAATGCCAGAAATCCACATCTGGGGGTTTTGGCTAGCCCCCCACCATGGGTACACTGGTCCAGTGATCAACAGTCCACGCGAGTGTCATGCTTTTCAGAAGAGAATTGCATCCCGGATGGGACTTTCTCAGAAGCATGTCGACGCTATCAGACCACATTGGCCCCCATCCCAGCCTCGTGCACCTGCTCACCAAAGGCACGGCTTCAACGATATAAACGCGAATGGACATCGCCTCGCGTCTCGAAGAATCGAAGTCGCAAAGGTTGTCAAGATGGATGCGGTGATCAAGTTCAGGACACCCTTCCCACTGTCACGTGGGCGACCGACAATACTTTGAGCAGCCCGGCATGAGGTGGCTATATTCTGTGAATATATCTCTGAGAGTGGGTAGGGGAAAGAGCTCATGCGGCAATCTTCCCTCTTTATTCAGGGCTTAGGACAACAGCTTTGGGAAGATCTTGGATATTATTCTTTTCCTTCTGTAGGGTATTTGACTTTAGCGGGTGTTTGATAGTTTTTATATTCAATTAGTTGTGATCATCCTTGTCCGGCAACATGTCTGCCCAAAGGTTGGATCACTTTTTCACCCAGCCTCTTCGATTTCTGTCCGACAATTCGGCTTGTTCTGCCTGTTATATCTTCCTTCACCAACGTATCCATCGCAGGAGTCATGTCCAAACCCCTCTCCCCACCAGCACCTTGACATTTCCGACTCTCGACAGAATCAGAAGGACGATAGCGGTCGTCAGGGAACTCAGGATGGCCACGAGGATCAGATGGCCCGGGGTGAACGCGCCAGCCCGTCTCTGCGACCTTCCCACCGACCCCGGCGCGTAAGGACCGACCATTTTCTTGATCGGCTTCACGTCCTCGGCCACGGCGGTCTTGACGCCGCGCTGCATGCCCGGCAGGCCATCCATGCTCCACGCGTTTTTGTGCGCCCAGTACCTGTTCGTCGTAGCATCGAGCGAGGGACGCACGAGTCAGCATTCAGTTACAGGAACAGAGCGATGAAGGGCTCAAAGAACGAAACTCGGGGAGTGGAGGGGTGACGACGACAAGAACGAACCTCTCAATCCCATCTTCCCTCTTCCCGGCCTTTTCGCTGGCGACGCGCTTCTCGAAAAAGTCGTTGAGTGTCGGGCGGAAGCTGACAAACTCGTAGCACGGCATGGAGAAGCCGCACGACGTGCCGACCTGGTGGATGTCGACCAAGATGATGGAGCGGGTGCCCGGGATGATTGTGATCTTCTGCGAAGCGACGATGTCGTTGAACGCGGGCGTGCCGTATTCGAGCGGTGTGCCTGTACGGGTGGCAACGAAGGGGAATGGTTAGAAGAAGAAGAAGAAGAAGAAGAAGAAGAAGAAGAAGAAGAAGAAGAAGAAGAAGAAAATGAGTTCCACACTATCCAGAGCAAGAAAATGAGGGCAGATACGGGGAAGAGTGAGAGGAGAGTTCCCTCAACCTGAAAAGAAAGGAGACGAGACAAAAGCCCTCTATGGTGCTGATGCTTGTCGATCCCTCTATCCAATTCCATCCATAAGTTTGCACACGACATTATCACGTACCTTTACCCCAAAGTCTCAAAATCCGCGGCGGGCCCGAAAACGCATTGAACATGACGGTGATGCGCCCGTTGCCCGGTTCGTGCAGGTGGGAGGTCGTCTCGATGCCCGAGCCCGTCAGGTCCATGTACCAGAACTTGCGGATGACGACGTTCTTGTTGTCGTCGTCGTCGTTTGTCGATTTCTCTTCGTCGTTGGCATTGTTGTTTTTAATGCCATCACCACGCGCTGCACCGACCACTGAGCCGTTCTTGGGTTCCTTGATGACGCCGAAGAAGGGGCCGCCCTTGTCCGAGACGCCCTTGGGGGAGACGTTGACGTGTCCGTCGCCCGATAAAGGGGCCGAGGCGATGTAAAAGACCTTTTGCTCCAGAAGCCACGGGAGGAGCGAAGGGGGTAATGTTTCGAAGAACAGACCCATTCTTGCACTGTCCTGTCCTGTCCTGTTCTGTCTCTTGTCTTTTTGTCTCTTCCTGCCCTCTTTTTTTCTCTCCAAAGCCTATATCGACGCGGTAAGTTGGAAGAGACACCTCGTGTGAATTTGCTGATGTCCCGCCTGAAATTTAAGACGTGAGACAACCACAGTAGATGGGTATCAGACACTCCGAGACAGCAGCAGGAGAAATCGGTGAGTCCCGACAAACCACCCTGGATCGAGTGAATACAAATCCTGAGTGCCGAATATCCTGAATGGGATGGCTTCGTCTATTTGGACTGCTGTACAAAGCAAATGTAAAGGACTTCGCTACTATTTGATACACACCTGGTGAGTCAATCCTGGTAACCCCACCATTTTCGGCTCAATGACGCCAATTCCTTATTCTGGGGTACGCCCGATATCGGCAACCCACAAACCCGGCAAGGCTGTACACAGGCGGCGCGAGGCTGAATTTTTCACATCGTACGATGAGTGTAACTCGGCAATATACAACGATGATTGACTGTGTATCTACTTAGGTGTAGCAGCAAAATGCCGCTATCACAGGCTCGTTTCCACGTCACGAGATCATTCAGCCTTGTGATCTCTCAGTCCTCCACGGGACGATGCCAGTAACGATGCCAACGTATCTAACGTAGTGACCCTAAACCTTTGCTCGTTTTGCAGCTTCGGCGTCCATCGCCGCCTCATCCTCCCGTTTCCTCTTACAAAATTCCTCAAAACTATTGCCTTCCTTTATCCACACGTCCTTGACTTCCCACGTGCGCCGATCCCATTCTGCCGCCTTGACGGACCACTCCTTCATGGCCTTGTCGTTTTCTTCCCGGTTCTTGTTTGTGCGGTCGGTGTATGGCTTCCTCTCTTCCTCTGAGAGCGCAGCCCACATCTTCCCAAGCTCAACTCGCACCTGATCCCGTTCGGATTGCTTGGTTTTCTTGCCGCTCTTCTTTCGGTCTTCTGTAAGACGTGTCTTGACCTCTTCCCAATGCTCTCCAGAATACAGGAGAAAAGAATTCACATTGGCTTTTTGAGGTTTGACCGGTGGAGGACCCAGGTCATCATAAATCCGGACCCACATGGCTGCGTCCCAGGCCTCGTGCAGGGCATTGTCTTTCTCCTTTACAGGTCGGGTAAAGGTGCCTGCGGGAAGTAGTTCGTCACCTTTTCGTTTGCCAGCTTGTACCACCATGTGGGTATCCATCAATTTTAGATCCACCGGAGCTGCTGGTTTCTTTGTGCTGCTGGCCGCGGGCACGAGTGTCGGCGGAATGGCTATTGGTCCCGCAATCGATTCAAATACCTCATGCGCGGCGCGAAGACCGGACAAATATGCACCGTGTACGGTCGCTGGGTGGCTTGCAATGGTGGCTTCGCCAGCGAAGAAAAGATTTTGTATAGGCGCAGCGATGAGGTCATAGTCGCCTGGCCTTGCTTCAGCTGCGACGTAGGAATACGTCCCTCGCGCGAAACGGTCTGATCCCCAACGAGTAACGATTGACTCTAGGGGGATGGGAACGTTCGTCGAACCAAAAACATTGCGTAACTGCTCAAGACATTGTCCAACGAGGATTTCATCGCTGAGCCTTTCGGCTTCGTGTGCCGCCTCGCCAGCCATCAGAGCAATGAGGACGGGAAGTCCGGTTGTGTCAATGCAATTCCAGAACAAGTAGAACTGACCACGCCCTTCTTTGTAGTCTCTCTGATGATTGCCTTGTCCGTTGCGAGGAGCTCGAAGAAGACCGAACATGTCTCTACCGATGTCCCAGAAAGGTTTCTCGAATACAAGGATGACCTTATTGAGCAGACCAAAGCCCATCCTTCTGATAGCGTCGCGCTTCCATTGAGGCAGGGGTGGATCGAATTGGATCGACTGGTCTTTCAGCACTCCAAGCGGAGCAGCAAAGACAACCTTGTCCGCTTCAATTGATTGTCCATCCTCGCAGGTGACGGTTGCTTTCGCCTGCGAGCCCGCAGCGCTGTATCGAATGCTCTTGACAGCCTTGCGTATTCGGACATCAAGTGGCTCTGGAAAGCGATACAATGCACGCGGGACCTGCTGATAGCCACCAACGACTTGAGCATGTTCTCCTTCAAACTCGTTGCCAATGTCCTGGTCCCAACCGCGGAGGCTCAACTTGTCGACATTGGCTGCATTTGCGTATTCAAGGTTCGCAAAATGCCAGTTGATCAGGCGCAGGGCATAAGGCTTGAGGTCAAGAAACTTCTGATACTGGTCCACACCAGAATTCATGACAGCTCCTAGTGATTGGTTGAGCTGCGATGCAAGGCCATCTAGCTCTAGCGTCTCATGCATCTGAGTTGTTTTTCGCAACAGAAAACCAAACTCCTTGGCTGCTTGGGCAGCGGGCAGTTGCATTTTTGTTTCCATGCTTGTATCCACTTCCTCCGAGGATTTGTCTCCTTTTGCAGCTCGGTGACCCGCGCCACGACGTTTTGATTTCTTATTGGGCAGGAGCTGGTCGATTGTGCCCAGTGCAGTAGCTTCTTCAAACTGTTTGATGGTAATTCCATCCTCGTCGGGAGGATCACGTCCCGCCTCAATTAGATCCTTGTCACCTGATGCAGTTCTCTTGACAGTGTGTTTGAGTCGGTAATGACCAGTACGTTCAAGAATGTCATTGTATAATCTTTCAATCATTGCGTCGTTCACGCCGTTGACCGGGGTGCCGTCGATGTCGTAGAGGGTAGAGAGGTCTCGTAGGAGGTGGTATTCGAGAGCAAGCTGCCCACGAACAATGGCATCAAGGGGATTGCCGCGTTCGAACCCGACAATGATGTGTGCACCCATCTCGGCCGTAGGCCTTTGATGAGGCGCAAGCCTGGAAGATCGCATGCTGGTAAGCGGATGTGAGTAGATTCGCCCACCTATTCTTTCGCGGCCTTCAAGTACTATGATCCTTGGAGGAGCTCGGTCAGGATAGTGCTGAAACAGGTTGGTGAGCTGGCGTGCAGTACTTAGACCAGCCATGCCACCTCCAATGACTACAATGGTCTCTCGTGATGTCTCCTTCTTACGGCCGCGGCCGACACTTCGGCTGATGAAGGGCGGCTCAACGCAGCCGAAGTTGATGTAACCTCGTCGCACAAGCCATTCGTATGCAAAGCAAGCAAGACGAGTCCATCTCTCATCTCTTGCACAGCCAATCGCTTCATCAAGGTTGACGCTTACGCTTGGATTTCGAGTCCACAACCGAAGAATGCCATTTCGTATATTCAGATATACCGTGACATGAGAATAACACAACTTGTCTTGTAACAACTTATGTTCATCTTCATGCAATGCATATGGATCGAGCCTCGAGGCTTCAGCCGCTGCCACACACTGACTGGCATACTCGGAGGGGGAGAGCCTCGGAGGAATGGACGATTTGGGTCGGCAGGCGGTCGAGGCTTTCAAGAACATGTACGGGCTTACATTGTTCGAGTTTTCGGATTTGACGTCCATCTTGAGTGTGATTTTAGTCTTTGGTTCTGGGGCTGAAGAGGTGACAGAACCCGAGGTCATCGAGCTGTTAGGAGAGTCACGGTTTTCGCTTTCAACCTGCAAGCTTCGCAAGATTGAGGCGGGGCCGCTGGATAAAGCATCGTCCGAATCGTCTTCCATCTTAATGACAGAATCGTCGTCCGAATAATCATGCATGGTCTGATCATGGCTGGGCTTGATCAGTATCAAAATGATCACCAAGATGATTACATTGCTGCAACCATAGCGCACAAAGCAAGCCAGCATACCTTGAACCAACCGCAATTGACACCTTGGCCACATCAACGCCGAGTATTGTGGTAGACATGATTTCTTTGGTGTTTGATATTGCTATTGCTGCCGCCATATAGTCCTAAGGTCATCAACGAGCGATTTGATATTGCCAACTGCCCAGCGCAATATGTGGAAAGAAAGGTCAGGAAGTAAATGAAATGATCGAAGTCGGTCTTTCAATAGAGGAACTGGCTAGCATTAGCATGGCACGCATAGTCAGGGTCAAGGTGGACGGGGGGTGTGTGAGAGGTATCAAGTACCTGGTGCGCCCTCCCTGACCTTGGTGGTATGATATGCTCCACTAATATCGCAAACTCTTTCAGCTGACCTGACCAGGTCGACCTATTCTCGCCCTTGATCCTCCACGCCGTTCGCAAAGGGAGTGTAGGTTGACCAGAGTGCATTATCAGACTGGGTCGTGCTGAGGGGGTTGTATTGGCAGGAGTGAGGTTGAGAGAGAAGAGAAAGTCCCAGGTGTGTCGCCGCCCACTAAATTGGAGCATCTCGGCGCTGCTCTGACCAGCCGAGTTTGATGCAACTACAACTTATCCCGTCACCTCGACTCCCCTGCAAGATATCGCCAGATATATTATCAAAATGTTTACGACGAAGATTACCTTCTCATCACATTACATGGCGATCTTTTCTGGAAGCTCCTGACCCGTCTTCGCAAGACAACCAGCTGCGCTTGCTCGCCCACTCCTATCCTTGTCCTTCGGGTGCACCCATTACAGCCCCTCACCGCTACAGCCTCTCGTCCTGCGCTGGCCTGATATACCTTCAAAAGCAATGGTATGAATGGAAATTCATCAAGAAAAATACCTTAGAGTCTCTGCGGTCGAGCCAACGCTCGCGTAGGATCATTACGTGCTTGCTTGATGGACGTCGTGGTGCATGTCATCGCCAGTGAAAAATTTGTCGCCACTTAGCTTGAGACACATTTCTTTGATATGGCGCTTGGCTGCCCGTCCATCAAAATATTATCGGAGCCTGGGAGCTCACATTGGTGCATCCAATTATCATGATCCAATTGATGACCATATGTGATGGATTGCTGCTGAGTGATACATGATGCCCCAACCCTGAGCAACAGGCGAACACTATGCTCATGTAGACAAAGGTATGGTCTCACCCGGTCAAAAGAAGTACTTAACTATTGTTGATCAAACAATCTTGAGGCGAACCTCTGGTTTCTGCTTGCCTCGTGCATGTTAAGTTACATATCTGGAGCTATGCTGACACGACAGCATATTTCGATACCGTTCCCTTCTGGTGCTGTCCAAGTTCCTCTGCCATACGCCGCCAGTTCATGGCACTATATCCACTTTCTACAGTTGGTCGTCTCTTCAGACCATCACCTCTACCTGCCAGACATCTGCGAACGTCCATACTGGAACCAGGCGTTGGGTGGGACATGATCAAGAGCGTAGGTACCTCTATGGACCAAATGCCTAAAAGGCAATAGATAAAGAAGCAAGAGACAAGGGTTTGACAAATTCTCAACATCGAGAAACCCAGAGATGAAAGTATGGTCGTTCACGAAGGGATCATTGCACATGTCATCAGGCTGAAGCCAAGCTCCTCTGAGAGCGCAGGCGGTAGGCGTGCTTTTCGTGTTGCCCTTCACGTGCCTTGCACCGAAAGGAGACGGAACGAGATATGAAACACAAGGGATAGATTCGTGCTACGAACGAAGTAGATCTTGTCATCTCTGGTGGTGAAATAAAAGGCGATATTTGTGCGCAATGAGTTTCTCATTGACCTTTGAGTAACGGCTGTTGTAGCCAATTTCTACACATTTCACAATGGCCGATGCGATGGCAATTATCTCGTCTTCAATCACTCTTAAATATTGTAGATCCAGCGTTTTCCCTTCTTTCAAGCGGCATTACTCGTCGATATCAACTCACCAGGTTCACAAACAGAGCTACGTTCGCAGAGGTGGGAACCACCAGGCCAGTGAATGTACGCAGGCGGGGCCATTCCGCATTCTCACCATTGACCATGACACTCGCGTCCCTCAACTCCCACTCCCTATCAATCAGCAACTTCAGCCAAGTTCCTGCACTGACCTGTACAGAACGAGGCGAGTTTGACTAGACCTTGTGTGTGTGCCAAAGACAGTCATCATGCTATGAACCTACTCGCCAAATCCTTGTCGTGTGGGGCACGAACCATCGAACCAGCTATAACAATCCAGCATCTCGGCCGGACTGCCACCACGCCTTTCCTTTGTCTTTCTACCAATACAGGCTCGAGAATAATAACAAGAAGAAGAATGGCCACCGTGAAAGACTCGGTGCCCCATATCATCAGGACCGCCGAGGATCCCCGGCAGAGGGGTATATGGACAGCCCGATTGAGCAAAGTTGAACACATCAATTCCAAGATACGGTTGCTGAGACTGAGTCTGCAAAGAGATGGAGTAGGTGTGGCCTTTTTTTCTTTGTCTCCCTCCGTCTATCATGTCATATCATTATCTATCTCGCTGCGACCATGTCTCCTTATACTCGGGCGGAGGAACGCGTTCCTTGGAAATATACACTTGCTCAAATTAGTCTGAGTGGTTTGTATCCCAATCAGGGCAGTCGCACAGTGTCGTCGTCACAATGGTTTACGGTATTGTTTTCTGCGAGAGCAATTCCATTTTCGATTCAGATCAGCAAATAAATATCTCTTGCCTGACACCTCATGAAGACACTGTTCCCCGGGCTCACATGAACTATCATTCTAGTAGCCACCTCTCCGCCATCTCCCAGGCCAATACGTGGACCTGTACATCCCTAACATCGATGTCGTGGGCGGCTTCACTATCACTTCGCCGCCTCAAGCGTCTTCCCTATCTCAAGATGACCCACACATAGAACTGGCGATCCAGTCCTCTCCGTCAAACCCGCCGGCAGCATACCTCTGGCGACCCGCCCAAGAGATCCTCGGCTCAACCATGACGTTCCGCGTGGGTGGAAATTTCGTGTACCCGCCCCCGACGCTGGACCAAGAAGAATGCCGGGCATTGGACAGGGTGGTGTTCGTCGCGGGAGGCGTCGGGATAAATCCTATCATGAGCATGATCTCCGCGATGCATGTCTTGGGGGCGGACAAGCTGGGCGGCATGACCAGGACCGTCAGAGTGCTTTACGCCGCGAGGCGAGAGAGGAATGGCGAGACCGGCCTGGGAGAAGAGATTCTGTTCGAGAAGAGATTGAAAGACATAGCGGCGAAGTGGGAAAACCACGCGCACGTCGACTTCAAATACACACTCTTCGAGACCGGCGGGCACGGCGATGCTGACGGAGCGATGCAAGACGACGTCGTACAAGGCAATACGGCAACGCGCTATAGGCGGTTCAACCATGACGATCTCTTCGACGCCCTCGGGCCTGAAGGCAGCAGAACCCACACGGCTGTGTATGTATGTGGCTTGCCCACCATGACCGACGAATTCGTGGCTTTGCTGCAGAAAGCGCCGGGGATGGAGGACCGGAGAGTGCTTTGCGAGAAATGGTGGTGAAACCAGGAGTAAAGGCCGCAGAGAGCACCTGCGAGAACTCAACACGCACCACGGCCCGGATGGAACGGTGGAGAATGATCTTATACATTTCTCACAGGGTATGGGGTATCATGCCTTTCCTCCCTTTGGCCATTGCGCAGCCGCTGCCAATCGCACCACTTCCGATGCCTTTGTCCACTGTCATAGCTCTCAATACCATGTTCGATAGAGCGGCTCAATCTCGATGAACCGAAGGCCAGCATAAAACAAACCCTAGGCCGTATCTTGCTTCGAAATCAACGTGAGCTAGCCTGCCCCGATCTTTGACCCTGAACGCCGTGTGACTGTACATGTAATAGTCGTGACAAACATCTCTTGGCAGGCAATGATATAACAGCATTGAAAAGCAACATTCTTGTGATCGTGAGTTGCCCAAAAATACCGAAGTCCATGCCCGCGGTGTCGTATCGGACCGATAAGATTTCCTTCTTTGCTTCACATGCCTGTGACGACCTTTCCACCATCCACTACTATCTGCTCATCAATCCTTCTCTTCAGCGTCTCTTCATCGCCCCACTCGAGCCGTTTCCACGTCGTGATTCGCGCCTCGTTCATGTCCATCTCAAAAAACCTCATTCTTCTGTGGTATCCGTAGTACCCACCATATCCACCAAATCCGGCGCCGCCGCCGTAACACATCCATAGTGCGGGTTTCTTGTTCTTGTCATTCGCAGGCAGGCAGTAGTCGTTCACATGGTCGTGGCCGCAAGAAACGAGGAGAACGTTTTCTTCGACGAGGGCATCCTTGAAGTTCGAATTGTAGGCTGGTGCCGTAGGTGGTTCCGTCCAATTTCCCACCCAGGCCAAATTATCTGGATTGCGATATTCTGGTAAGGGTATGTGAATAAACGCCAGGTCCATGTGGATATGTGTGTATTCCTTATGTTTCCTTTTCAGAGATTGAGATGTGCTCTTGAACCAGTCAATCTGGGACTGTTTGAGCCAGTCGTAGCCATGATAGTGTTGTTCATCGGGGGAGTAGGAGTGTGTGTCGAGCATGTACAGCGTGAGCGCTGAGTGAGAGGAAGAGCCCCGTCCGAGGATTTCCACCACGTAATTACCTACACCCTCAACATCTTCGGGGCCGGCGGTGGAGAGGGAGTAAGGAAGGCCGTCCATAATGGTCATTGATTCGGCGCGGTTGAGGTTTCCTTCATCGTCATGATTACCGAATATGCCTGCGTAGGGAATCTTATGTCGAGCAAACATTTCAGAGTATTTAAAGATCGCGCTTTGAGCGTCAGGTGCGGTGTCGCCGTTCACTTGGTCGCCAGTCAGGACGACAAAGTCTGGTTGCTCGTCTTCGATCATTCGAGCGAGGAAGTCGAGCGTGCGCGTATCAGCTTCGCATTCCTGTCCTTCCGGGAGTGCATGGCGACATTTCCCCAGGCCCGTCGCGAGATGGAGATCTGCTGCCTGCATGATCTTGAATTTGCCGTCTTTTCGTATTCGAGGGACGGGTCTCTCCACTTTCAGAGCAGGGCCTTTGCGGACCGTGAGACGAGGTTCGGGTGACTCGCGATCTGCATCAATGAACAAGGAGATGTCCTGGACTTCCCAATTCGAGCGAGGATCAACCGCATCATGACCAAAGAGGACGTCAACTCCTGTTACCATGTTGTCGTGTCGTTTTGAAGACAACTTAATCCATATCCCGGCGGGACGGGACTCCCATCTTTCATCCTTTGAAGCTGGGTCCACAACCGACGGCTGCAAGCGACCAATCTTGACTTCCGTGACCACTTCAGCATGGGGACTTAAATCATCTTCGCGCTGTCTTTCGACATAGAGGTAGGCTTTTGACAAGAAGCCTTTTCCCAGATACAAGTCCTTGTCAACTCGATGCCAGTTTTCGCCGTCGACAGTACATCTGCTGAAAGGGTTTAACGATGAGCAGGTGACGACCGTCAGGTCAGTGACCACGAAACCGGGATGGTGCGCAGGCAGATGGCTGTGGATGGCATTAGGGAGGACTCGGTATCTATTATCGAGGAACAGGACGAGGAATAAGACAATGGTGATTAGCACTCCAAGCTGTATGCCTGTGCGTACCTGCAAGAAGGATTAGCGACGTGCAGCAGGTCGGGGTTGAGGGCTGAGCAAATACAAGTCTCCTGGTCATGTTCGCATGTGCAATGTGAAGGCCGCCTGAGCGGGCTCCCTCTCTGGACTGATCCGAGTCCTCGCAACTTCTATCCGATGTAGATCGATGATATCAATGATCATTGAATGGCTCTTAGATCCGGAGTTTTGAAATCATGGGATGGGATAAATCCACACTCTCAATTCTACCATGTTAGCCGTGCTGCCGTGTCCCTGATCCAAGTGGGCTCGTATTCGCGTGAAGAATGATCGACAGAATTACCACAAGTAGCCTAGCTTTATATGGACTTTCGGCAGACCTTCTCCTAACGGTATGCTTTATTGGGGAAATTTCAACGCAGGATCAACCTGATCCTTGTCCCTAGACGTTCCAAAAGAGAGGAAAGTCCGGGGCAGCGCTGATTGACTTGCGTGGTGGCATGTCTGGGGTGTTCCGATTTCTTAAAAAAGCCCTTGGATTCTCGAGAACCCCGGACAAGGTCGCCAGTGGCCTCCAAAATGCTGTCGAAAGAGATTTGACCCGGTTTGCAGAGGGCGACAGAGTACTTGTGGATGGATCGAAGCTCACCTTTCCACTGCAGCGGAACTCGAGGTACGCGTTTTCTAAGGGACAGCTCGCCTTGAACGACATTATCGGCAAGCCAGTCACTTCTACATACGTTCGATCCTCGAAAGGATCGCTGCACAAGGTCGAACTCCCATCGCTTGAGGACTACGTCACGCTCACGCCTCGGCTTGTGACCCCGGTCTACGCCAGCTATGCGTCGTCGATCGTCTCCTTGTTAGACATCCACCCTGAGCCACATACGGCAAACTCGAACCGCAATGTTGGAGCGCGTCGCCTGCAGATTCTAGAAGCGGGCACGGGCCATGGTAGTCTCACTCTGCATCTTGCTCGAGCCATAGCAGCTGCAAACCCACCTCCTCCCGCCAGCGAGCTCCCTATCCTACGCAGAACCGTGGACAAGAAGCCCACGCAGTCATCGTCTATTCCCGAAGATGATTCACCCGGATCGAATTCGCTCGAGCGGCTGTGGGACGAATGGAAAGAGACACGTGGTGCGGTCCTACACACAGTGGAAGCAGTTCCTGCGAACAGCATCCACGCAGAAAAAGTGGTGCGCGGATTCCGCCGAGGTCTATACTGGCCACATGTGGATTTCTACACAGGAGATGTGAAAGAGTGGATCGCACGCCACCAGAACTCCAAGGACGAGTTCCTCGACTACGTCCTCCTCGATATGCCTGGCGTACATAATCACATCCAAAATATTGTGCCCGCAATGCGCGACGCGGCCAAACTGGTTGTGTTTGTGCCTTCAATCACACAAATCGCGGATTGTGTGAAGGTCGTTCGAGAGCTATCCTTGCCGCTGAACATGGACAAGGTCTTGGAACTAGGTGAGGGTATAAGTTCGGGGAGGAAGTGGGACGTGAGGCTTGTGAAGCCAAGGAAAAGTACCACGCCCACGACCACTACGGAGACTCAACCGATAGGTCACGAGCAGGAGCCCATAGTTGTCTCGAAGCCTGAAAATGAGAAGGAGCATCGGGACAGCGCAGTCGACGAGGCCATCGACGATGAGGAGCCTGCCGACGGCGAGACTTCCTCGATATCGCAAGATGACCATCCAGTTATGGTTTGCCGCCCGCTTGTCGGTGAGCGCACGTTCGGAGGCGGTTTCATCGCGCTGTTCAGGAAGACCTCATCTGCATCCGCAGCTCTGGATGCGGAATGGCGCAAGAGTCACACAGGGAGGGCTAAGAGACGAAGTCGCTAGGTATCTCGCTTTCCTCAGCTGTCTGGCTTGGGGAGACTGATCCTGTGACGGACTGAAACCGAGGCTCAGCAGAACATACATAAGATCACCAATATTGTCGGTTGATATGTTGTCCCGAGAACATACGATGGGTTTGTACAATAATACCGCCAGGGGAAAGATCGGCGCAACTTCAGTGTAAATCACATTTATTTGCTCCTGTGTAAATATGCCAGAGTCGCGCATTAACGTCTTTTTTTCTTTTCTCATTGCTCAGCCTTTTTTTCTGTCTTCTCTTCATATATTGCCTTGAAGACATGCCACCTGATGCTACAGTCTAGACAGAAAAACACTAAACTCAAGCGTGTATAGCAACAAGAAGAAGAGGAAGAAGCAGGACAACGTCCCATAAAAGACAACCCTTGTAGGGATCTTGGATGCAACACAAACGCCATGCACAAGTTGGTAAATGCTGATCTCTCGTGGGCCTGTTGCCTTTGCGTTCAACACCAGCCTCCCTCCGACCAAGATCTATTTCCGGAACCTCAACCCGACTCAACATGCGAGGGTGCGTGGCTACTTCAAAGTAACAGGCACACTCGCCTTCGCCTTTTCCAAGACGCTCTCTGCGGCCGGCATGGCTCGGCTCTTGAGTTTGGCGGCAGCCTCTTTGAGCTTCTTCTGCCGCATAATCCGGATGTAGGAGAAGAGTAATAGGAAGAGTATTTCCACTCTTTCCTTGGTCATCATGAGGATACCTTGCACCATGAGGCCCTTCATGAGTTGAGGACCAATCCCCTTGAAAAGCGCGACCGGCCCTTCGTGTTCGATGATATATGCCATCACTTCGGTGAAGGTCTTGAAATGTTTGCCTTCGCGGGCTGGCGGAGGTCGGGATTGGAGGCCAACTTTGGCCACAATCAAGGGCTGGGTGCAGATCGTTGCGATCGACTTGGAGATGGCTCCCAGGACTGCCCGCGCGTGTCAGTACGATATCACACCTTGACTCGGATCCCATTTGACTTACCAAAAGCCTCCCATGGGTGGAGTCTCTCCCGACCTGGGAACATAATGTCCTTCAGACGCTGATAAGCGCCGTATGTGATTGCGGGGTTGACGCAAAGCACGAGCGAGGCCTTGAGACCCCTCCAGAGGCCAGTCCAACCATCCTCACTGTGAACGACCTCCTTTCCCGTCTCCCACAGGCCCTTCTTGTGACCCCTTGGTTGTGTCTGCTGCCGCGTGGTGATGACTGCCACGGGGATTGTGAAGATCTGAGCAATAGCTCCCGCGACAGCACCCAGGGACAACTCGGCAGCTGTGCCAGGATGGCCTCCGGGAACTGTTCGATACTGTGTGTATAGCGTCCGCACTACTGAGTACCAGTAGAAGTAGGCGAAATTCGTCGAGGCAACACCGATCAAAGCACCATTGAGGCCCGAGTATAGGCCGACGACGCCGTCATGCTCGACGATCTTTTTGATGGCGTCCCAAGTCGACTCGTAGTGATGGTGCTCGGCCGTGTGCTGGTGTACATGGCCTTTCTTCTTTATCTGGACTTGTAGTCTTGTCTTGACACTGCGGGTTCCCGTTAGTAGCTTATCTCGGGTCTTCCAATCTGGGTCTGCCATACATGTCCAGCGGATAGACCAGCGCATTTGCAAGGACTGCGCCAGTTGCGCCTGCAACGGCGCTCTCCCACGGCGCCAGCTGCCCGGCTTTTGTCATGGCTTTTGTCTGAGCGGCTCTTCGAGCGCTAAAGGAGGGGAGAGGGGGACGAGGGAGGGAGGGTTCCTGAGCTCAAGGCCGGACCTCTGTGTGCTGATATAGAAAGCCGGGTAGGCGGAGTGTTGGAGGGATTGGCTTTCTTTCGGCTGGTCACAACGTCAGAGTTTGGAGGGAGCTGCAGCTGATATGGGTAAAGAAGAAAGAATGGTCGCGTAATTATTTTACTAGGGAAACATCATTGATCATTCCTCATCTGCCCGAGAGGCATGGGCGATCTCGCATACGAAAAACCCCGTGGGACATGGATTGAGTGGCATCTGAGTGGCTCGGCCGTTGCAGCTCGATCCTGTCAAGACTGTCAAGCCGAGGTAGTGGCAATTCCGCTTGTCCACACACAGCCTGCGCTTCTTCGCTCACCCTTCCGAATCCCGGCCCGCCTCCGACAATTTTCCATGGCCGCTGACGTTTGCGAGAAGCCCTCGTGGCCCTTTATCTCGAGCTAGTTGCCTAGCACCTAGGTAATGGATGACAGCCTCTCCAGGCTTGAGGAGCAGGCGCGCTCGATCGAGAGGACAATCCCATCCAAATCCACCGGCAAGGCAGTACTAGATGCCACCATCAAGACTGCCGAGTTGTACTTTCAGGCTCTTCGCCTCGCTGACAAACCTTCAGACAAGCAGAGGCTCGACACCAGGTTCAACGAACTCCTAGCGCGGGCCGAGCGGCTCAAGGCAGCCCAGAATGAACAGAACAGACTGGTCCCTGCGGCAGGATCGCGAGAGCTCCTCGAACCACCTGTTTCGCGCCGCGAGCTCACGACGCGAGAAAAAATAATACTCCTGGAGGGTGGTAAACTGAATGGTTTCAAGTTCACGCCTTGGACGGCTCCACCATCCTCGGGTGAATTTGCCCTTCGTGATGGCGACGCTTTATTCACAGACTCGAGGTCGCTGCCTCTGTCCACGGCGCAGCTTGAATCGTTTGATGGTTGGAAACGACCGCAGCAAGCACTTCCGTCAGTTCACTGCGACCCCAGTGGACAAAATGGTATTGACGCTGCCGTCATGTATTTGCCTGAGCCTATGGACCTCGTGCAAGACATGACATCGGACTGTTCAGTGGTTGCAAGCCTGTGTGCGCTATCCTCCAGGGTAGAGCGTGGGTTTCCCAAGGTAGGAAAGGAGCTTCGACAGCCCAGCTCGTTACTAACCCTCACTTAGATCCTGCGAAGTGTAGTGCATCCTTTCAACTATGAGACTGATCGAATGATTCTGTCGCCTAATGGAAAATACATTCTCAAGTTATATTTCAATGGTTGCTGGAGAAGGGTCGAGATTGACGACTATTTACCGTCCTCCAAGACTTCCCGAGTTCTTCATGTGATTGACCGCCGCCATCCTACGTTACTATGGCCAGCCCTGGTTGAGAAAGCATATCTAAAAGTTCGAGGCGGTTACGACTTTCCTGGGAGTAACTCTGGGACGGATCTCGCCGTGCTTACCGGGTGGATTCCTCAACAAGTCTTTCTCCACGACGAGGATGTCGAACCAGATCTCTTGTGGGAGGAGATCATTGCTCAGTTTCGAAGAGGAAATGTTCTCGTCACCATTGGAACTGGCAAATTACCCCGCCGGGAGCAAAGACACCTCGGTCTCGCAGCAGAACATGACTATGCAGTCTTGGACATGTCTACTAACGCTGATGCCAAAGAGATGCTCGTCAAAAACCCCTGGGCTGACGGAGATGTATGGCGGGGGGCGGCAAGGCGCCGACCGCATCGAAACGACGAAGAGTCTCCAATTGACACGCCTGAAAACGAAGAGATGATGCCTGGCACCTTCTGGATGGGCTTCAATAGCGTGTTCCAATATTTTGAGAATATGTATCTCAACTGGAACCCTGCATTGTTTTCTTATCGAGAAGACCTTCACTTTTCGTGGGATCAGGCTAATGCCACGCCAACCGCCAGCTTGATCGTCAACAATCCCCAGTTTGCAGTGGCAGCTTCTGGTACAGGTGAAATCTGGTTGTTACTGCAGCGGCACTTTCGAACAGGAGATTACACGCAAGAGACGACAAAAGAAAATGGATATATCGGCCTCTCCTTGTATTCTTCTGACGGCAACAGAGTTATATCGAGTGAAGGGGCAAAAATACGGGGACCATTTGTGGACTCTCCCAATACCCTGTTGAGGTTCAAAGCTACTGCTCAATCGGGCTATACTGCAGTTTTGGTATCACAGGGTCTTCCTCTTGGGAAGATGAACTTTACAATCTCGGCTTTGTCGAAACATCCAGTAGCACTCTCGGAAGCACGACTGCCATATCCCCAGAAATTCAGCCTCAGCTCCGCGTGGACCAGGTCAAACGCTGGAGGAAACTCGGACTCAGCAAACTACTTGTCCAATCCCCAATTTCGAATGACCTTGTCCACTGCGCAGAGGATTGCATTAGTTCTGAGGATTGTGGGATCGGTCAAGCCTATCGCTGCAGCAGAGCCCGATATCAACGTCAAAATCCTGGTCCTCTTCAGCAACGGGTCAAGGATTACCCGCCTCCGCCCGCGGGATGTTCTCGCGCACTCGGGAGACTACCGACGTGGGAGTGCTGTTGTTGAAACCAAGCTAGGACCCGGTTCCTATACGATTATTTGCTCTACGTTTGATGAGGGCCAATTTGCGGATTTCTGCCTCGACCTATACTCCTCTGCGGGCGAGAGCACAACTTTGAATCAACTGCCAGCGGAAGGTGCTGGGCGATTGAGCATCAAAAGTAGTCCAGCAGTGTTCCACAGTTCCACAGATCGCCTGCTCGCGCCGCTTACGGTGTCGAGGCTGTCTCGGATCTCGTTCGTCGCGCGATACGAAGTCGTCACCACTGCGCAAGCGCACTCCTCGCTCTTCAAGATGACACTCGAGCGAGGACAAGGGCCGTACAAGGACATTCTCGCAACCAGCGAGATCGACAACGAAGAATTCAGCAGTATCTCATCGGGTCTTCGGATTATCGATATCGATCTTCACCCGTCGCTGTGCGGGCCTGGCTCTAGTGGTCTATGGCTTGTTCTCGAGCGACTGCCGCGAGGTGGCCAGAGCGATGGAGAGGACGGGGTCGTTGAGAAGAGCGATGAGATTTTGCACGTCGAAATGTTTACGGATGAGAGAGTTGAGCTGGGCGCCTGGGGCCTGGGATACGGTTGATCGAGGGCGCAATTCATGAAAGGATGGGACATGGCTTTGTGGCGACCAGTGGGATCTGGACAGCAGCATTGGTATAAGCAAGCAGTTGGCCGTCTAAAACCCGGATGGCTGGCCGTTGGATTCTTTACAACCTTTTTATTCATTTTCCCCCCCCCTGAAGTCTGTATACAAATTGAAAGTACTTAGGTATTTAATACAGATTGCAAACAGTCAACAGGAAACGCCCCATTGTCACTCTGTCCAGAAAGTAAAATCCTCTGGGTACACACCGAGCACACAGATATGTTTGCTGTCTCTCGTCTCGAGCCACGCCACAAACGCGTCGTCACAATTCCCCGGTTTGTGGTTCATGGAACCTCGGGCAACCACGCTGGCTTAGGTGGCCTGCTTCATGATCAGACTCTTCAGACCGGGCACCAGGCCCGAGTCCACGACCTTCATGCCCAGGCCCCGCGCGGTGCCGACCAGCCTGCTCATCATGCTGCCGTCTCCGGCACTGCCCATCTGGTAGAGCCAGTTGAGGGCGTCGACGCCGCCGGCCATGACGAGGCCCTTGCCGAATCGCGCGGCGTTGTAGCGCTCCAGGGCGAAGGCGTCGCCAATGTCCATGCCGTGCTCGACGGCGTAGGCGACCGCGTCGGCGAGTGCGGCGGCGTCACCGAGGCCGAGGTTCAATCCCTGCCCCGCGAGCGGGTGGATGGTGTGTGCGGCGTCGCCGATCAGGGCGACCCGCGGCCCAGTGAGGGACGTCGCGTGGCGCAGGCGCAGCGGGAACGACGCGAGCGTCTTCTCCTGCACGCCGGTGATGATGGGCGGGGCGCGCGCGGTCGGCGGAGGCTGCGTGTGTTGGAGTCGCCAGTGGAGTTCGTCCTCGTGTTGTGCCGCCGCATCCTCGGCGCATGGCAGGCTGAACATGTACTTGATGTCCGTCTGCGACAGCCTCAGCGCGGCGTTGATCATCGCCAGCTGCGCCGCAGGTGGCAGGGACTTCAAGTATGCGGCGTTGGCGGGCGTCGTGGACCACACCAGGGATGCGTGGTTGTTTGGGAGAGGCAGGATGGCGATCGGTCCACCGAGCTCGGGAAGGAAGCGTTGGTACGCGGTTGCGCGGTTGCCGAGAGGTTCCTCGGAGAAGAGGTCAAAGTCGTCAGCGTTGAGGCTGTCGTCGGCCGGTTGCACCGTGAGTGTAGCGACTACGCCGTGCCGGTTGTAGTCCCAGCCGTGGGATGCGATGCCGGCGAAGGTGCGCACGGGCGAGTTGAAGCCGTCGGCGCCGACAAGGAGGCGGGCTGCTATGGTAGATGGATGTTGTGACGAAGGCGAGGATGGGGAAGGCGTCTTTGATTCGAGGGCAAGAACCGGCCAGGTGGACAGGTTGAGCCCGTTGGGATCGTCTTCGCCGTTGGTGATGGACGAGACGCTGGTATTGGACAAGAGCGACGATTCCGCGCCGAGCTGGGCGATCCGCTCGAGGAGACCTCTCGTCAGATTGGCGTTCTCGGTCATCGTCGCCACGGTGCTCGGAGGTGCGTTGTATTTGCAGGTCTCGGCCGTCCAGTCGAATTGCAGAATTGCGTCGTTCGCAGCGTCCCAGACTTGCATCTCATCGTAAGCTTGAACGCGAGACTGGTCGACATGTTCCCATGCACCCGTCTTCTCGAGAAACGAGACGGACGAGGGCGTCAGGCTGCTGGCGCGATTCGAGTACTTGTCCTCCGGTAGACTCCATTGACGGAGCTTGGGCAGATCTTGGGTCTCGATCAGGGCCGTTTTCAGATGTGATGTTATGGGCGACGACTCTGTAAGAAGGTTAGCGGTCGTCCCCTCTGTGACGACCAGGGATGGAGAAAACAACGAACTTAACGCTGCTTGGAGGGCCAGGCCAGCTGGTCCGCCACCGACTGTCACGATGTCGAAGATCTCGGGGGTTGATGATGCTTTAGTGGATGCGAATCGTCTCCGTCTGCTTGAGGTCAGGCTTTTCCGGCATTGGATGCAAATAAAGCGCGTGTCGGCAAGAGACAATTTCGCCGGCATCTTGATGAGGCTGTACGCGTTCGTATTGTCGGAAGCTTACAGGAATCAATATATCCGAAGATTCACCATCGCTGATTCTGTGGATGTGATGGAAGGATGAAGCCAGGGAAGCAAGTGTTGAGGTGAGAGAAACTAATCTTTGAGCCAATCACGATCGACTCTCGGCAGCCTTGCTCAGCCTCGTCACACCATTTACCAACGAGGCTGGAGACACCAGTACCTTGGATATCAGGATACAAGTATATACACAATATGGACTGGTAATTACTAGACTCCACACTACTGACCCTGATAGTCAGTCACCAGTGTCCTGACATGTATTTGCAGGTCCAATCGAAATTGTCTCTAAATTTTTCTCAATGTCGATGGGTGAATCCTAAGGGACCTTGAGCATAGCGGCCGTTCACATAATACAAACAGACATCCGTGTCACCCACGCCATCCAATCTATCGTAAACATGCTCGACTTCGCCCAAAACCACCACATGATCTCCAATTTCCACTGCCTTTTCGGGCAGGTACCGGCACCTGATCTGAAATTTTGGAAAATATTGAATGATAGGAGGTGAATTGGGTCGGAATGCTGGCACTGTGTCAGAGCGCCACCGCGCGAACGAAGCCAGAGTTCCATCTCTCCGGTGAAAAGGCGAAGAGGCGTTGCCGCGCGCAAATTTCTCGGCGATTTTTTGTCCCATCTGATCGCAGAGAAACAGATGCACGTTAAAAAGGCCCGAAGTTTTGATGGCCTCATATGTTGACGACAGCTGCTTGATATTGAAAGAAACAATCGGTGTCGGATCTAATGTTACAGTGTTGAAGGAAGATACGGTTGCTCCTCGCCATGCAGAAGGATCACCATTGGTGCTGATAGATATGTCGGTCGAGGTAATAACGGCAACAGGATGGGGGACGTGGCGCATTAATCCCTTGACTCTCTCGTGAAGAGACATTTCCCACCTCACCTGCGACTGGCCATGCTGGGCTCCCTGGCTTGTTGGACCTTCGGACCTTGCGGAAACGGTTCCGGAGTCAACTTGTCGAGCTTGGATTGAATCATTCAATGATTCTGAGTCTGCCTCGAGACCAGCTTTTGTGGCTTTGGGACCTTGATTGGTTGTTTTCGAGCTCAGTCGCCTGGTAAGGTGTCGGGAATTTGTCGTCTTTGAGTTAGTCGGTGCCTGGGGACATGTTCTCGTCAAGTTTTGGCGTTGACAGAGGCTGACATTTTCACGCAGTAAAGAGAAGTTGCGTCGACAGCCGCGACAGACTGTTTGAAACCCGATCACTTAGTAGAGTCAACAAGAGAAATAAAATAAGGCGCCGTTGTGCTCTTACGATGTACAGTCCGTCTTTTGGTCAGAAGTGAGCAGATAGAGGTCAATGCTGGTGGATTGCCCGAGACACGTAGAGGGCTCATGGCAATGACTGGAGAGGGACAAGGGGCCGACGCCTTGCCCTCAGATAGAAATTCTTATGATACACATGTCTTCCAGTTATGAATCCAGAACCCAAACTGGATACATCGGGGAATAATTGGCGACAGACAATTCCAACAAGTTGGTTACTGTGTAGGAAGTCTCGTCTCCCCTGGAGAAAATGAAAACTCTTGGCATGTTTGCCACGTTTGTGCACCACACGCCTTTGTCGACAGCCTCACACCTTCGCAGCTGTAATCAACTTGCCTCTGTTCCCATCAACACAATGAAAAGGTGAAGCTGTCCCGTACTCCGGATATGCAAGTGAGGCAATTGATCAACTCCCCGTACTTCGCCCGTCTGAGGAAGACGTCGCCGCGGAGAAGATGTCCTCAGCAGGTTTATCAAACACCAGGCCAATCCACATGACCGAGTCCATCATGTCACGAAATCCACTCCATGAATCAATTCCACATCGTTTGATGGTTGATTTCAGCCAAGGATTCAGCCAAATATCACTAGTGTCTTCGAGCACTGTAATACGGCCAACTACAAGAAGCCAAAGTAACAGCGGCGGCCATTTGTCTTCCAAGGTGTCAAGGCCAGCAAGAGCTTGTTGGTAGGCAGAGGACAATGTTGTCCTGCGTACCCTGAAATCTGGCAGCTGTAAGAAGACTTGTGAGGAGAAAGCCAATAGACCGAGCCGGATAGCTGCGTCAAGCGAACCAGTTGCAAAGCTCATGTGGAGAAGGCGATACATAACTGAGGCAGTTGCTTCGAGCAGAAATTCTTCCGAGAGCTTTCGTTTAGTCCTGGCGGCGCGGTTGATCTGGAGACAAAATCCCTTCAGAGCTCTCCAGACAGTGGCCAGATCTTTGTCGATCACATTGAGGAATTTCTCAGGGTAAAGCCTGCAAGTTGTTGCGTCGGTCGACTCTGGAACGGATACCGACAATAGGTGTGGAAATGGCCTATAGGGCTCACCAGAAGAGCAAGCCGAGAAGAATGTAGGCGTGAGGCCGGTTTCGATTGCCAGTCCAATGTCGCATCTATGCAACTAATCAGCATTGTACCAGACAAGAAAATCCGTGAGCAAGTTGTCAGAACGGTGCAGGGTTTCATACCTAAAGATCTCGATGGCGAGTCTCGTCTTAAGCAAAATGGTCTTAATCCCTCCTCTGAGATTGATCATCATGCAAAGGCCTTCCATGTGACGCTTTGCGGTGTCATAGTCTCCAATCATACGAGCGTGAAGTGCGAGGGCAATAACCACCATCATAGTGGGAAGGGCAATTTTCAGGTCTTCATCTGTCGAGTCTAGTCGCTCGCGTAGCAGCTGAAGTGCCTTTGAGAAATGTGGAGATGTGCCATGGGGAGCTTTATGATCTTCACGACCTCGCATTAGTTCAACGTATGCATGAGTTCCCAACGCAGTGGCGTGAAGGAAGGCTGCATCGGACGCCATGGGGCCGACCAGCACCCTCTCTCTTTTGATGAAGGCAATGCATGGCGCCAATGGAACAGTGGCTTGCCTTGCGAGAGAAGCATCTACATTCCGCATGCTGTCAGTCCTCTAACTTTCAAGCAGGAATCCTCAAGAGCAAGATGAGACATACAAGTCAGAATATCGGCGATTGCGGACGGCTCGATCTCGTCTGCCAGCTGGGTGAATGACCACTCGGACCCAACCTTCTTTGGGATAATCGAGGATGAGTGTTGTATTGGTACTTTGCCGCCATTTGAGGACTCCCACGCCGGTTCCGCCTCCCAGGGCAGGGTATCTTTCGGTCTGGCCCGGCGAGACTTCCCCAAATTCTTGCCTAACATCACATGGCTCCGTATGAGCTTGCGTGTCTGTGGATCATTTTTCTTCGTCGTCCCCGCGGACACGATAAATGGCATGCCTGCTGTCAAACGGGATGTCAGCATCAGGACCATGGCTCTGGGTGAACCGCTTTGTTGATTGCCGCAAGGACTTACGCGACGGGATTGATTGAGGCATTATGGAGCCCTTTGCACAGTCAATGCACGGGAGACGTCAAGTTCGTCAAGAATTTGCCCTGATCGAGGCTGCCTGGTTTAGGTGCCAGTCGACGAGGTGGCACTTCGCCAAAGCGAGGCCGTATTGTTTTCTCTTTCGGGCTAGGGTCAATAACTCCGTTGCAGAGAAGATTTTGCATGGTCAATAGGCATCCAACTCGATTGCGAGGCTTTTTTCGAGCTGGGATGGCGCAACCTGCTCTTCACAGTTTGAGGTTTGTTTCCAGGCGGAGAATCTCATGCACATATTATTTGCCATTTCCGGTTTAGACCGGGAAGGCTAAACCCTTTTGGATCAAGGGAACCCGCCTATCCAACCTCATCAGGACAATCCCAGGGCAATGTCCGCCCAAATGATATTGACCTTGTACTAGTCAGTTGGATGGTTGACTTTTTACCCAACCTATGAACCGACATGTTATCAACTCGGCGCCGAAAGGTTCCTTGTGTGAGGTGCACAATGGTACATCCACCTATATATATGACCTAAGAAGCACAGTCTCTGCTGTTGCTGGTATCCATTCAAGGATCCTCCTCTTCGATTACACATCTGTCAAGTCCAGTTCAACGAGGACCAGCTCACGATGTCTTCCTCTAGGGACCTGCCCCCTATAACAACTCCATTCTTTCCGAGGCTCTTTTACAGAAATCAGTTTGTCGCCAAACCTCAGCGGCCGCCAAAGGGCACCGACCTCTCGGGGCAGGTTGTAATTATCACAGGAGGCAATACAGGTATATTTCCCCTACATGGAGCACAATGTTTCGTGGGGAGACATGGCCATCGTGGTTTTGGGAAGGAGTGTTGACATCAGCTAACACAAGTTGTCCAGGTTTGGGTTTGGAGAGCGCCCGCCAACTGCTCTCTCTCAATCTCTCACGTCTGATTCTCGCTGTCCGTTCTAGTCAGAGAGGGGCGGAAGCAGCAAAAAGTCTCCATGCCACCTATCCACGAGCGACCATCGACGTTTGGCAACTGGACATGGCTTCCTATGATTCAATCCAGGCATTTGTTCAACGCGCAGAGAACGAGCTGACACGCCTCGATATCATAATTCTCAATGCTGGTCGATGGACGTACAATTTCACCAAGTTGCCTGCTACCGGTCACGAGGAGATCTTCCAGATAAATTACCTTTCGACTGTGTTCCTTGCTATCTTAATGCTTCCCGTTTTGAAAAGCAAAGCTCCAGCGGGAAAGCCAGGCCGCTTGACCATCGTCAATGCTGCGCTGTCCCTGACTGCGAAATTCCCGACCAAGGACAGAACCCCTTTGCTCCCTTCATTCGATGATCCAAAGGCATTCAACATCAGCGAGACGTACAACACGTCCAAGGTGCTGGCGCACATGTTCCTCTGGAAACTCGTCGACTATGTCTCGGCCGACGACGTCGTCGTGAACCTCGTGGACCCTGGCTTTGTCAAAGGGACACGACTCGCGCGGGATGCACCGAGGATTGTGGTAGCCCTCAGTCAAATATTTGCCGCACTCACCGCCAGAAGTACCCGCGATGGTGCCTCGACGTATGTCGATGCCTGTCTGCTCAAAGGAAAGGAGTCTCATGGATGCTTCATAATGGGCTGGCAGATCAAACCGTAAGTTGCTCATGGTTATCCCTGTCTACTGTGTTATTGTCTTGCTAAACAGGATTGTCTATCAAGGTTTGCGACCATGTTGTACACGCCCGAAGGCAAAGCTGTTACCGAGAACCTGTGGCGGGAAACAATCGATGAATTGAGCTTTGCCAAGGTGCAAGACATCCTGGAGTCGATGAAGAGACATTGATCTCCTTCTTTAGCGGGATCAAAAAAGGGGTGCATCTGTTTGGATGTTATTGGGAAAGGGGGCGCCGGAAGGACTGTGGAGGAATTCTAATATTCGACAAGCTTTTGCTTCTCTGAACCTCGGATTCCAATCCAACACATTTATTCATCTTGGTGTAGCATTCACAAATAGCGATTAGTCTTCGTGGACTCCTGCGAAACTTGTCCCAGTGCAGCTGACACACGGCGAGAAATCCGAGATACTCGGCATTTGATCATCTCAGTGCTGGTGGTCATCTCCATCACCTTAGCCGATATTTGCGACACCGAAGCAGCATCAGTCTCATCAATCACAACTCTCCACCATATAAGGCTTTTCCCGTAGCTCTTGACCAATACAACGAACGTCCGGACATCGTGCTCCGCGACAAAGCCATCAAGAGGACCCCGAACCCGAAATCCGCCTGCAATATCAAAGCCCCGAGCAGAAACAATATACATCATGCAGGACATCGAAGAGGCTACTGTCACCTTTCGCAAGTCCAAGTTGACGACCAAGTGGTTGGCAAAGGATCGCTTAACGCTCCTCCAGTTGGCAGAAAAGTCTGGGCTGAAGCCTGACTACGGGTGTCGGTCTGGTGCGTGTGGAACGTGTGAAGTCAAGCTCTTGAAGGGGACCATCGATGGTATCTTGGAGGGAGACGATGGCGTCCTCATATGCAGCTCTGTTCCAGCAAGCGTTGAGGTCGAACTTGAACTGTGAAGCGGCGCCTTCGCATGTGGAAGGAAACAATTGCCGCAGCCTTTGACAGAGGGCTCGTCTCGAGGCCAGGAAGCGCAGGATTGTCGGGTTCGTGGAGAGGTCAGGAACGTATGTTTGGATGCGGGCCTCGTGTCTCGTTCACGCGTGGTCGGGCAGGGAGAGTAACTCGGTAGACAGACAGGCCTGGGACTGCCCATGTGAATTCAGGGGGTGGAGAAAGTCCACAACATTGGAACTGACGGTTGCAGGGAGCAAGTATGGCGATGACTGCGAGGATCATCACTACATGAACGACAACTGACGGACAACTGATGAAGACGTTCACCTGACATCAGTCAGAACAGACAGCACTGTTCTGTCTTGGGCCAAACCTCAGCCACCTCTTACTCCCTTCTCAACCGCACCTGGTCAGGGTATGAGAATATTGTCGGTTGTTTCCTCACCCTACCTACTCTAGGTCTAGATACAGAGAGAGCAAGCGAGAGAAAGATCAAGAGTCCTTCTTTCCCTCTTCCACCTACACTCTCCTCTATGGGCACTGCCCTTACGCCATCCCTGGGTGCCTGCTCCCCTAGAGTCAACAGTCACGTATGTTTAATCACTACGATGATCCAAAACACCCTGTCCTGAAACATATTGTCACTGCAGCGCCTTGACTTTCTCCACTGACTGGAGCCTCTCAGCACTTCTGTCTCATTGTTTTATCCACATGCGTATCAGCTTAACCGACGATGCCATTCCCCAGCCTGCGGCGGCGAACCGTCAACGAGGCAATCCAACTGCCGGATGAGCACAAGTCTCCCTCGCCCTCACCATCACCAAGAGCTCGCTCAGCCACCGTCCCTGGCCTTACCCCCCGCAAAAGCTTGTCCTCTCTCATCAGCTCGGTCAGGAAGAGAGGAAATCCAAAGTAAGTCAAGACTGTGTGAGGTCAGGCAGCCGCTGACAAGATTCACAGTCCCTTGCCAACCAGATCCCACCATGATGCCCTCGAGCAGGAACTATACTCCATCTACGATGCCTCGAATCCTGACCACGACCCTGATCGAGCCGGCCGAAGTCCCTCAGCAACAGACAAAGACAAGCGCTACTATCGGACACCAAGCCCTCATCCTCTCAAAATGTCAGCCGCATCTTCTCTCTCAAGATTGTCTAAACTCAGTCGTGGCACCCCAAGCAGCAGAAGTTCAGACCTTTCCCAGGCAGGATCACCCCCCAAAACCTTCCTCGAAACGCTAGCAGACGCTATTCGAGCCCCAACTTCATTATTCTACAAGGAGAATAAGAGCAGCTCAAAAACGGAGGATAGCAATACCTGGAGCAGCAAGCCTCCGTCCCCGGCAAAGAGTACCAGTCCGAAGAAATCTGTCAGATTCAAGCCCGGAAAATCAATCATCGAGGATGAACCGAGGTCTTCTCCCATCGACATTCCCAGAGCAACACCCTCTCTGCCTCCTGTTCAGCTTGCGAGCACGCCGCTCTTGCAATGCTTCGGGAATGACCATCCACATCTCATCCCCACCGGCAGGCCTCCTCCTCCGCGAGTACTGGACTCCACCATCAACTTCCGCCAAGCGATGGCTGCTGCCCAGACGTCCATTACTGAGGACGAGCTACGGGATGTCTTCTCAGTCGGCACCCCAGCGTCAGAACTTCCAGTGCCCTTGCCTGGTGTGACTATCTCAGCGGAGAATCCGTTGAGCGAAGCAAGGGATGGACGTGAGATGGAGTTTCAACAGGGTATGCTTCAAGAGTACGATAACCAGTTTTCCAGCAAAGAACTGGAGCCTTGCCGATCCGCAGACATTGTTATTGAGACAGACTTTGTCGCCAACGATGAACGAGTCCAAGATTTACCTGCAGGCAATTACGTTGAAACCATGATGGCAACCACTCGACCACATTTCGCCTTTGATCCATGCCAATATGCTGGGAGCCCAAGGGAGTCCATGTCCTCCAGCGACAGCAGTCATGATGTCGTATTCCCTGAGCTTGCAAACACTCTCGTCGCTACATCGGATGTTGAACTCGAGGAGACCGCCACCGTTAAAGACAGTACGGATTCGGATTGCTCTGATGGACCATCACTCATCTTGGCGCGTCCGGCATTGATGACTGCTGAAGGCGAGGACATATGGCAAGGAGATCCAACCCATGAAGACATTCGTCTCCGTTTTAAGCACCCGGAATGCTATGGGCCCATAGATTCTCGTGATTCTCGTGATATGGACAGCGCCTCGGGCTTGAATGCAGACTCGCAGCCAACCACGCGCGTCAAAGCAGCTATGACTCCGTCGCCAGACTCGACTGCAGAATCGAGCCCGATCCAACTTCCACCATCTGCCGCTTCTCATGACTTGACCACAGAAGTGAAGAGAAAGAGATATCAATATTCGACCTCCGATGAAGTGGGTGACAAATAGCCTGCTATCCTTAAACCTGTTGCTGATTTCCATCCTAGGATCCCTACTTGTATGTACCGGAGAGTTTTCTTCACAATCCACCTTGGGTTGCGGAGCTCGCCCTTCGGTGCGACAGACCATTTCCAGAAAACAGACCAAGACAACTTTCTCCACTCTACCCTGGTCTTCGAACCGAGAGACAGGAGAGATCAACGTCGATGACAGGAACTATGAGTGAAAGCGAACCTGACGGCGGGGCTTTCTTATATCCGGAGCATACCGAGGTGGGCTCTCCCTGCCCACGTAGCTCAAGCGATCGATGCAAAGGCTAACAACGAATAGGACCAAATCGAGGCTTCTTCTCGGAATTTGGACATGTTCGAAACATCGTCTGATATGTGGCCAGCAGAACAGTCCGCACCGATTACGCCGTCTCCGTCATCTGTTCCGCTACCCTTGTCCATTCGTCCCTCAGCAAGAACCTATGACGGACTGCATGCCGATGAGTCTCGGCCATGCCGTTTTGAAAATGAGCTAGGGTCATTAAACCTGGGCGACACACGTACTGAAGAAAATGAGTTCGAAAAGAGCCCCAAGGCTATTGAGCATAGCCTGGAAAACAATTATGCTGGCTCAGGAAGCATTTTGCCTCAGATTTTGCGTGATACCGAGGAAGAAAAGCTAGCCAGAGCTGCTGAGGTCCTGAGAAGATTCATTCCTCGAAAGGCCAGCGGTTCAAGCTCCTTGCAGGATCCGACTATCGACCCCGAAGGCAACTCTGCACGTGAGCATACAACAAGAATTCCTCGGTTGAAGCGTCTCCAGGGCCAAAGTTCAGAGCAGGGAATGGAAGCCTTGACTAAACCTCCGTTGGATCGAGGAAGATCGGCGACAGTCGAAAGCAAACGGTCTGCAGGAAGCGGAATCTCCCAGGACAGCGGTTCGGGCGAAACCCTGCGGACAGCGATTTCCACAGACCCTACCGAAGGTATGGATGAGGACGAACGGACGTGCAAGGGCATTGTTTGACTATGAAGGATATCAAGTCGAGTGGCATGCCTGCTTCGAGAAACTACAGGTATCCGCTAGACGAAGTATATCATATTGGCAAGGACCTTCATTTTGGAATCGAATGGCAATGGTCACGTCTAAGCACGAGGTACATTGCATCAGGATAGCATGATATGTGAATAGAGAGCACTTGAATCATACGGTGGCATCTTATCAAGGATGCATTCTCTGTCAGGGTGGACCTGATTCACTAACACCCATCTTGTTGGCTGCCTCTCTGGCGGCCCTATGTTTACTCACGCTGCCCTCCATGCCATGACGAATAGCCTCAATGTCTCCCGGAATTATCATCTCGAACGTGTCCCGAATGACGGCGTAGTCATAATAGCCGCACCTTGCAATGGGCTGTGTCTTTGCGACATCGATTTTGCCGTCAGCGGTCAAGACCCGGTCGTCGATATGAATACCGACGACCTTGCCGATGACGATATCGACGGTGCCCATGGGCGGATTGCAGGGCAGGCGCAGCGTGGAGTGGTACTCGCACTCGAAGCGGACGGGCGAGGCCTTGACCATGGGCACGGGAGTCTTGAGCACCGTTGACCAGACCTTTTCGAGGGCGGCGCGCTCAAACTCGTCGACCCCGTAGGGGACCTGCTCGGCGGAGACGTTGACGGCCTCGCGCAGCTCCCACGTCGCCAGTTGCCAGCAGAACACGCCCGTGGCCTCGACGTTGCGCACCGTGTCCTTGTGCTGGTTCGACGGTGTCTGGTTCGCCGAGAACATGACCATCGGCGGGTCGAAGGTCAGGTTGTTGAACTGGCTGAACGGCGCGAGGTTGGCTGTTCGGCGGGCTTCTGTCGTCGTAGAGGGGGATAATAGTGAGGCTGTGCCTGTTGTGGTCGATGTCGATGGTGTGGACTCTGATTCTGGCCCGTCCTGGGGAGGCGAAATGGTGCTGATCCAGCCTATTGGGCGGGGGATGACGCATGCCTGTTGACTCCATCCCGTCCCCATGGGATAGACAGTGTAAGAAAATTGGTGAGGTGAATTGGGGGGGAAGGGAGACGAGGATAGATAAACAGAGACAAGAGTAGTATGTCTAGACTACCTAGTAATATCACACATACCAGCCTAGTTTGGTAGGTAGGTACCTAGGTACCCAGGTAACTAGACGGAGGGAAATGACGAATGATGACGGAGAGTGCGTGTCGCGCCCAACAGGGTGGAATTGATCTCTGAACGTGACTGACTGAAGAGACTGAGGTGACTGACCTTGAACGGATCATATGGCAGGTTATGCTCTGTCTTGCCTGGTTCGTAGAACATCTTTTCCGGTGTGGTTCCCCGTTGCAGCAGCGGTTCGAAATTGGAATGTATGTATTTGTGATGAAGACCAGAATACCACCACGGTAAGGTGCAAGGTGCTCGCAAGGTGCGCGTAACTCGATGAATACCGAAAAGTGGCAAAAGAATATAGGTTAATCCATATATATGTTACCTGTATTAAAATAAGGACCTGCAAATAGATATAAGAATATGCCGTACGTATATACCGCCCAGACCCGCGGAGGAGTGGGGGTAGTTGCCTTAATATTCGATGCTTGTACTCGTTACTCCATACCCCAACCCAAACTCCAGACTGCAGACATGACGAATGATCATTCTGGGCGCGAACCGGATCGGGGATCTGCCAAAGGAGCCCGACAAGTCGGAGAATTGGAATGAGACAAGAGGGCTGACCGAACTACTGGACTCGGAATAGTAGGGTCGCGAAGCTCAATGGAAAAGATTTATTGGGGCTTCCGAGATGCCAGTGCGGAATGGATGCTTTTCCGTTTCCCTTGTACGGGAATCTGGAGAAGAATATGCGTCAATAGTGGTGATATTACAAAGCATAAATAGATCTCAGCCCGCCATCAAAAGGCGACCCACTCTGCGCTTATCGACTGTGCAGGCACTTTCAATTGTCCTCGTCCCTATTGGGGATCGTCTCGCAAAAATCGTCTCTGGCCTCCCTACCTTGCATCCTCTCCAGATCGCGTGGCTTGCGTGGCTTGCGTCCGTCTCTTCCGTTTCCTTTCAGTGCCTTCTCATCCCGAACGGCTGCACCTTTGCGGTGCGGGTATTGGTCCAGCTCACGATGTTGGACCGAAACTGCCCAACAATCATCTGCTTGGATGCTTCGCGAGAGCTCCTCCGCAAATGTGACACTGCGATGTTTGCCACGTTCACACATGATACCGACAACAAGAGTGGACGGCGCCGCAGACGACGAAGGTGAATCTGCGCTTATGTCGATCCCTTGGCGGGCAAGTTTCATCTCACCCATCTTCTTCCGCACGGCCTCGAGAATCAAACTCAATCTTGCAGCTGCGCCGTGGTTGGCCATGACTTCCTTGCGTAGATGTGAGGACAATCCCGTGTGCGTCTTCCGGAGTTTGGCAGGAGGGTTTTTCATGTCCCTCACAGAAAAGGTAAGCTGCTCGACAGTGCCAGGCTCTAAGAGGGTGAGGGGACCGTGGGCATGGCCATAGGAGATGATGATGAGCTCAAAGTTCGACACGGTCTTTTCTGAGGCTTCAGACATCCCTGGTCTGGAAATCGGCTCATGGTGGTCGAAATCTTCCATCATTGACAATGGAATAGGCTGGGCCTTGGACCCTTCACAGTGTAAGGGAAGGCATATTGCAATCGCGGCTATGATCGGGCCGTCTCCCGAGGTAGCTTCACCTCAGATATCGACCACAACACGTGGCGCTTAGGTATCTTCCTGTGAGGACGGGTAAGTAAGGGCTATGTCCATAGAGAGAGACCAACACCATAACAATGAACAGCCTCTCGACCGAGACAAGATTGTGTCACGGTCCAATTTGCTTGGCAATATCACGTGACTAGGCTCTTTGGAATCGCTGACTGATTCTTACGCAATCAACCTCGCGGAAGGTTTTCCGATTCTCACCAAACACCAACCGGCATTTCTTCAATGTTCTTCCTGCGCCGCGGCGTCGCAACAAAACAAATGCTATTCAAGCTCTTCATAAGCTGCAAGTTGCTTGTCCAATGCTGATGGTGGGATCATCCTTGCTATTTCTAGCATATTCGACTGTCTACGGTATCTTAAAGGTATAAGTAACTTCCTTTTCCTTTCCATGAAGCAAATCCACTCTTTTTTGATCACAACCGCAACCACAACCATATACAGCAGTAACCTGGCTTTGACCAAGACATTTCTTCGACAAGCCAGACCTATATTCAGCGACATCACTCGTCCCATAAAACCAACAGCAACTAAATCGACAATAACACCTCTTATTCCCACTCGCTTCGCTTCAACCACAACAGCAAATATGACAACCCCTCGGCAGATCAAGTTCTCGTTCCTCGCTCGCGAACAACCAGAAGGTGCGGGCGCTGTGGTACGACGTTCAGTCGGCACCCCTAAACTGCGCCATTTCACCCCTTTCCTCATGCTCGACCACTTCAACATATCTCCCGGTGCAGGCTTCCCCGACCACCCTCACAGAGGACAGGAGACAATCACATACCTCCTTAAAGGTGGCGTTAACCATGAAGACTTCGCTGGCCACGCAGGAAGAATCGGACCTGGCGATCTGCAATTCATGACTGCAGGTCGCGGAATAGTCCACGCGGAGATGCCTGTACAAACCGAAGATGTCAGCATCGGCATGCAACTTTGGGTCGACCTGCCCGAAAACCTCAAATCCTGCGAACCCCGGTACCGCGATTTACGTGCAGAGGAGATCCCAATCGCAAAGACCGACGACGGAAAGGTCGAGGTGAAGGTCATATCGGGCAAAAGCCTAGGTGTCGAGTCATTGAAGGATCTCGCATACACGCCCGTGTGGCTCCTTGACATCACAGTTCACCCCGGTGGAAAGATTACGCAGGAACTCCCACAGGGATGGAACGCGTTTGCCTACACGTTGGAAGGCGCCGTGACATTCTCCAATGGCTCCGCCGTACACAAAGCCGAAACGATCACACCCTACCATAACGTCGTCTTCGAACAAGGCGGCGACGTGGTGACGGCTTCAGTCGAAGAAGGGGCATCGGAAGGTGCACGATTCATCCTCGTCGCCGGGCAGCCCTTGGACCAGAACATTGTCCAGTACGGCCCGTTTGTGACCACCTCCAAAGAAGCCATTTATCAAGCCATGATGGATTATCAAACCTCGACCAATGGGTTTGAGAGAGCAGCGAATTGGGAGAGTCAAATTGGCAAGACTATGGGTCGCGTCAGATAAAGAGAATACGGACGGGGAAAATCTTTCAATGAGCGCAAAAGACTCTCGGAGATGACATGGGTTCTTATTTTGGCCCTTTTCGCCAAGGATGTCTTGTACAGTACAACATAGCATAGCATAGCATTGGTGTTCCCAGCACGCATGGAAAATACCCGAGAGCAATCCGGGGCAGGCATATAATGGCGTTTACGTGGATAGAATACTAGTACCTGCAGTACATGGGTAGATATCTCACGGCACAATCCTCACTGATAATTGGACATGAGCTTCATCACTCTTTCTTTTGTAAAAACGAGACAAATGTTCTGTGATATCCCTCCCTCTGCGGGAGCGAGAGCGAGATTTGTTACTGTTCTAAACTTTTGAGACAGCTTCAGCTGCGCCTCGTGTCTATCGTGGAGGATAGCTGGTCTCTGTGTCATCGACTCGCCCATCCGTCCATCCATCCACCCATCCACCCTTTCCTCTGGTAGCATTCATTGTAGTGTGTGAGTCCTGAACGTACTATCGAGTACAGCGACCGCATTCCTCTCTCGCCCATCCACCGGTCCGTTTGTCAGGCGTATTTCTCCACCTCGAATAGTATCTCTGGCGGTTCTCCTCGAGCTGGGGCGGTGAGTACGGACGTCAAAAGCTACAAAGCCACCAGCCAAGCAAAGTGCGTGCGGGTAGATAGATGGACGGGATAGGGCGTTGTGGTGCCCCCAGCAAGCACGTCACAGTTACCCCCCAGCGGTTGCAGTCATGTCAGGTCATGCATGCCCTTTTTATTCCTCTGCTTCCTCCCCGGCGGCGTCCGTCTCGGCGACCGTGCCGGTCATTCCGTCGTCCTCGTCCTCGAACGTGTGCAGGGGCACCTCGTACAGCCTGATGACGGGCTTGTTCGGGTCCTTGATCAACACGTACTTCCTGTCCTTTGCGGGAGTCGCTTCCTCCTTGCCTTCTTCCTCCTCG
Organism: Fonsecaea nubica; assembly: GCF_001646965.1. Taxonomy (NCBI): domain Eukaryota; kingdom Fungi; phylum Ascomycota; class Eurotiomycetes; order Chaetothyriales; family Herpotrichiellaceae; genus Fonsecaea; species Fonsecaea nubica. Next base: position 4,570 of record NW_019173778.1, on the reverse strand, counting down.
TCGGCGGCGTCGGACATGCTCCTCACGAGGTCGACGATGGTGCGAACAATGCCCCATCCGTTGGAGAAGCCCAGGTTCATCTGGCTGGCGAATTCGCGCGGCTTGTAGCCGACGACGCCCAGGATGACGTGGTTCGCCGCGCTCTTCGGGTTGGCCCTCGACACGAAGCCGAGCTTCATTTGATCGGCTCTGGCGAGGATCGCCTGCGTCGTCCATCTCGCCAGTTTGCAGCTGTTGTTCTTCATCTCGGTGGCGACCACGGCACCCCGCTGGGAGGTGAGTTTTGTGCGCCAGTCCAGGGCGCCGCCGCTGCCTTGGGCCTTGTGGTCGAACTCGTTGAGTGCTTTGAGGGTGAGGAACTGATCCTCCCCGGAGATGTTGTTCTTGATGGCGGCGTCGAGTTCGGTCCGCACAATCAAGTTCAAAGGTTCTTCGTCCCGCTCCAGAGAGAGGTCGAAGCGGCGGTATTTGTATGCCTTTGAGGCCAGCGGGTCGGTCTCTTCGGAAGCGCTGTAGAATGGGTTAGGGTGAGGGAATTCGACTTTGCTGTTGGGGTTTTCGATCACGGTCTGGAAAGCAAAGTTGTGGTTGATCATGGTGGCTTCCATGGCGAGGTTGGACGGGGTGTTGATGCTGTCTGGCTTGACTCCGGTCTGTTGTTGGGATGGTGTGCTTGAGGTGTCTGCTTCGAGGGGTGCATCGGCAGCATTTTCATTGACCGTGACAAGGTCGATTGAACTGTCAGGTCGCTTGTCGAGGAAGATTTTGTCACCGTGCTTCAAAATCACTATATCCCAGCTATACACGGATCGAGTCGCGCACATCAGCATGGAGAGGATATCTGAGGTGGCAAAGATGGTGGCTTCATCTTTCTCTGCCAACTCTTGGATGACCGGATCGGCAGAAGTAGTAACGTTGTAGGCGGCTCGATCAAGGGACAGGAGTTTGCGTTCCGTGTTCTTCACAGGAGCTTTGTCGTAAGATCGGTCATAATAGTAAAGAAATCCGTAGCTGTCGATATCTTCTCCGTCAGGAGTCTCGAGGTTGAGTTTTGCAAGTCGATTAAAGTCGATCTCCTCCTTCATGATCCAGTCGGGACGGATGTTGACTGAAGCGTCACGGTTTCGCTGCGGCTTGTCGTAGTCTCGCCACCCGAATCGACGGCCCCTGCCACCTCGACCTCCCCTCTGATCGAAGAACTGCCCTTGTTGTTGACCTCCTGTGCGACCTTGGCCAACTCTTTGGAATGCTCCTCTTGCTCCACGCTGGGCAGCTCCTCGCTGACCTCGACCACGGAAGACTGTTACTCCGCCCCGACCAAAGCCCCGACCTTTTGCGGTCGTTCTGGTGTTGTCGACGACGGAGAAGGTGGCCTCATCTTCCGCAGCTTGTACAGCGAACAGCGAGGATGTACCGGCGCCATAAATTTGTTGGTCTATATACACTCTGTTAGTTTTTACCCCAAATTCTGGATATAGAAATTCACCTCTGTAATTTCTTCCGTACTGTCTGCCGCCTCGATCTCGACCTTCCTTGCCTTCTTGTGTCCAGTCGGCCATACGACCTAGTTTGTCACTTTTGGAGTATGGGGCATATGGCACGCCATCGAGGGTCGTGGTGGTGGAGAGCGCGGGACCCCATTCATCGTTGACGCTGATCGCACTGATTGTTTCCGCGAGACTTATTTCGGACATGTTGGATGCTGGACAGGGACCAGAGTCAAGTGTCTAAATTTGTTCACAGACGAATGTTTCGAGGCGGCGCAGGCATAGAGAATAGTGGGGTGGAAATGCGAGCGCCAAGCAAGGAAATCTGTTCGTCGCACCGGATTCGGAGTCGGAATTATCGTGACGCTGCCCTGTAGGGGATCTCACTGGTGGATCGATGACTGATCAACTTAACCAATAGACATGCGTGGGTTTTGATGTCAACCAGTGCTGCTAAGGGCAGCGCCATATGCCCAGCCTTGTGCATGACGAATTCCCATGGTGTTTACTGATCTCCTCAACACACCTCTCTTACTGTCCTCGCTGGTCACCCGCCTTCTGTATCCGGTCACTTTTTCAATCATTCGCAGAATGAGGCGGGATGCACCTCGACCGCAGCATATTGAAACAATTTCTAGTTTCCAAAGGTCGCTTGGAAAGCACCGTGTCACCCCCAAAACAGAACGAACCTGAAGGAACAAGGCCACCCATTTATACGCATGATGAAGGCTACTCCCGTCCGGCTTGCTAGATCTCGACCCAATGCAGAAAGACACCTTGATGCTGTGATATGCTGAGAGCACACGACCATGGCCAACTTAACCGCCACGGGCTCTTCATTTTGCTTCGGGTCCCGAATTCCAGCTTACTTGGTGCCAATGTGGGGTTTCCAAGTCACTTGGGCTATGGCCAGTAATACGCGATGTGGGTTTTCCCAAGATCTATTATTCAAGTTACAAATACCACAGAAGGCCAGATAAGACGTCGCCCAAGATGGAAATCTATTGCCGTGTCTGGTCCCTGTTCAACCTCTACCAACAAATCCACCATGGCGTTTGCTGTCAATGACCTCCAAGCTTCTGTCTGTGTTTTCCCGTTACTATGGTTGGTACGGTCGCCTCTCATCCAACGCAATCTCCATGGCATCTCGAACCAACCAGTACTAAATGTGGCTACGCGGCCCGCATCTCCGAGACTTCCACAGTCATTGTGCGGTCGACTCCTCCTTGCCCTGGAGTCATTCGTTCGACAGCGTAGGTTTTCCCATGTACACCAGGTGGCCGTATTACGCCTCGAGCCATGAGGTAGAGCCAAGCGAGATACCACCTCAGAACATTAATACTACTCGGGGTCGAGCTTTGGGTGAGTAAAGTAACTTGTCGACCTCGCTTCTCTGTGCCGGTTTCCTCTCCTTTGGCGTTGCTTTTCCGTTCCGATTTTTGATTACCACTATACGAAATGCATTCAAATCATGGCTTTACTGCCCTCAACTCTTCCCAAGACACTCTTACATCGTCTAGAGGGGTTCCAACCTCATCACCGGGCCATGTCGTGATGACGAAACTGGAGAGGATCGGCCGACCTGGCCATACCTCGAAGCCTTACCAGCCAAAACCCTTTGTCTCATCAAACACTTATGAACGGCAAGGCTTCTTCCGGCGGTACATTGGCCTTTGGTGGGCCCTTCCTGTCGTTCTCGCCGCAATCATCTGGTTCTCGCAGATGGTGTACTTCATCTCGTACTTTGTCACGCGACCAGCCCAAGCGGATGGGTCATGGCCCCGGATCGGGTACTCATACGCCCTGTTCCCTTTTATTTCGAGTATCGGTGCAGTGCGAGAGCTCTGTTTCGAGACTGTGAGCATCATTGTGGCTGTCCTGCTGTGGACGGGGTTTGGGATCGACTACGTCGTGGGGACAAGAGCACCTGTCGCACTCTGGTGGCGGCGGGGAAAACTGTTTTGTGCCAGCATCTCGTCGGTCTTTCTGATTGCGCTGTCGTTTGCCAGAGATGACACCCACCACAAACTCCATCTCATATTCACCAGTTTCCAGATCTTCTTCATGGCGTCGGCCAAGACCTGTGATTGGAACCTTGTTAGGGAGATGAGAGAATGGACGCCGAAGAACAGGTACATTAAAAGGGTCAGGATTTGGAAGAGAATTGCCGTTGTGGTTGCGCTGCGTGGGTTCCACACCCTACACTCCTCTTCTCGCGGCAGAGGCTGACTCGATGACAACAGCTTCTGGCATCACGGCTCTCGTTGGCATCTATAGCTGCGATGGGAAGTTGGAAAACGGCAAAGTCATTTTTACTCCTCGTTGTTGGACGCTGCTCAGCTTTGCAGCCCCAGCGGAATGGATCTTGTCATGTTGCTGGGTGTGTTGTCGTTCATCATGCTTTCCTTCCATGACGATGATGGACACACTTGCAGAGAGCTCAGTGCTGATAAAATTATCTCAGGTCACCTTCCTCGCAACAGTCGCCTACGACAACTGTCACCTCGAATACACCGTCCGTCTCCTGTTAAACACTCCGCCGCCGAAACGAAAGTCTCACGGCCTCGCATTCTGGCGAAGATGGTCCGACTCCGAGAAGGAATCCTCGCTGTCGGAGGTGGACACGGACGCGTGGAGCGAGAGGCAAGGCTTGACAAAAGCGGTCGGCCCAGCTCTGAACGAGGAGAGTATTGGCTTGCCGCGGATCCAGGTCCAACGGTCCAGTGAGGAGGTGGAGGAGCGGCGGCGGCATCAGTATCAGTATCAGCAGCAGGAGCAGCACAGGAGACCAGAGTCTGTGACAGGAAGTTACAGAGAAGAAGAAGTTGACGAGGAGGACATTTCTGGCTTCTCTATGGGCGGTAATGTGACTCCCTGGCTGCCTCCGCCAAGAGTGTTCGCCCACAGATATACACACATATCACAAGGCCTGCCGACCGAGGAGCACACAAACTGAAAAAAAAAATATCGTCACCAAAAAGTGCAAAAACTTATACACGAAGCAGCTCTGCTGGTTCGTGATAAGAGAAACTCGCCCTTTCGGGTTGGTTTTTCTCGACGGGGGGGGGGGGGGGAAAGGGAAG
>NW_019173777.1:0-112861 GCF_001646965.1 Fonsecaea nubica | reverse complement strand
GGTTTACTTAAAATTTCCAAAGGCCGCTGCTCCAGTTGATACTGTTTGTTGATGCTGGTAAGCTCTCCCTGCAGCTCGTCTTCTCGCTTTGTAAATTCTTCTGTACCATGATCCGTAGCTCCTTCTCCCGGTCCAGTTCGGATGTCCGGTCGTGCAACTCCTTACTGAGTCGAGCCTTCGTCTCCTCCAACTCCTCCCGGGCTTTCTCCAGTTTGGCGATCTTTTGCGCGTTATCCTTTTCCAGCTGCTTCTCCTTCTGTTCATGTTCTTTCTCCAAATCCTGTATTTTCTACTTCTACTCCTAGTCTCGTTTCTGTTGGGCACGGATATACTCCTTCTCTAGATCTTGAATTTTCTGCTCGTATTCTACTTTCTTCTGGTTACCGGCCTCCGCAATCGCTTTAAGGTCAAGAATTTCCTTTGCATACTACTCCTTCAACTCAGCTATCTCCTTTCGGTGTGAGTCCCGATCATCCTAAGCCTACTCCCATATGGTCCTATTCCCAGTCTTAAGATCATTGATCTGTTTGATCAAGGCCTCATCATCGCCGTAGTGATCACCAACAGTGCTAACTATCTTTCTATACTTCCTAAATTGCCTGGTTAACTCATTGATCGCACCATCAAGGGTTGACAGCCCAATTTGAAGGTTTTGCACTTCGGTCTGGATCCGGTCGTTAAAGTAACCGAAATGCACGGTTTTGACCCGGGAAATCTCAGCATCAGCGCCTTCCATCGCCTGAGTGACAGTCTCCTGGTTCGCACTTGGGCTATTCAGATGTACTGAACCACCCTCTGTCGTTTACGCCATTGTAGCTGAACGGACCTAATCAGGACAGCACTGTGTTTAGTGATGTCCAGAAGGTTGGGACAGGGTGCCAGGACGTACGGAACGAGTGTCTCTCGTGGATTTCTCTAGGGATCCGGGGTGTAATAATTTCAGTATTCGTGCCTCAGTACTGGTAATCTCACAGCTCTCTTAGAGGGAGAAGATGTAATTAGGGTTCTTAGGCGACATGTAGCTGGGTGGTGAGGAAAAGCGGCTCGTGGGGAGGAGAAGTGGCGTTGGAAGGGACGTGAACCAGTTTTGGGTCAGTCTAATCTGATCACGTCACGACTTCCTTTGAGGAGCTTCATCAGGCATAATATCACCTTGACGCACGCGCTCTGCATGTACAGTTGCAACGTGTGAAGGTCTGAATGGAGGAAGGATCAATGACCATCACAGGCTGCAGTAATCAAGAGATGCACGGACATAGCTGTGAAGCCAGGGAGGTGCCATTGACTGAAAGACCAAGTCACCCCGCCGGACATGTTGACGAATGCATGGCCCGTGCAAAGATGATGTAGCTGCGGGGTTTGTAGGTTTGTGGGAGATGAGGCGACGAGTATCATTGCTATCAGTACCAACTCACAGGCAGCATGCATAGAGAGTGGTGTGCTCTTCCAATGGAGGGCAGGGATCAAGCGAGTTAATGTTGGTCGTTGTTCTCTGACAATGAGGGGGAATACGAGTTGGTCGGCTCATGCGGGATACTATCAAGGTCGCTTGCATGGTTCTTCACAGGTGCGTCCACGAATGAGATAGGCCCACGTTCAATGGTGAGAGACATTGCATGTCTGAGGCATCGAGAGATGTGTGGGCCTGGAAAATCATGAGGCAGCAGAACCAAGGGAGTGTCTTGATGACATTGATCGCCAAAGGACATTCGGGAATTCCAGAACCTGATACCCAGGAGCCGCCTACGTCGAAGGGTGTAGGACGAGAGGCTGGGAGAGGAATTGAGCGTTCACGTCTATGAATAGTACTGTAAATTGTCATACTCGTAGCTACTCCTAGCTGCACGATATGTGGTGCCATATCCCGCCACGGGAGCACCCTAGTCAGGTACTTCCACAGTGACTGATAAACAACCGAGGACCGACCCGAGGACGACGGGGCGTAAATAACCCCGTAAAGTGGCAAGCCACTGCTATGGCTTAGAGCTACCGCCACGCCACGTGGCTAGTAGTATCTTGCCGCCAATCTATCGTGCGTCTAGACACAACACTAATACAGTCATTGGAGACAGGTGGATCCGGACTACAGTGGCGGATGACACCCCATCAAACTCTTGTCTGTACTTCGACATCACCGAATACTTCATCTAACGGCAATTTTTAGAGAACTATAGCTACGAATAAAGGAAAAGTCACTACCTGCTTCACATGACCAACATTTGGTTGCATACGTCGTCCTTTTCTCAACCGTCGGTCCCCATCCGTAAACTTTTTCTCTTCCATAGTCGGGCTGCCCAGATAGAATATCTGTCTGGCGTATCGCAATCATGTCAACTCCAGTGGTGGTTGACATTGTGACATATTTCTATCCGATTGGGAACACACCTGCCGTCCACTTGACTCGAGGTCTTCCATACAAGCAGTCTGCCAATATTCTGCTTTTAGGGTGTGGCGATGTGCGCAACATCTTGTTTACGGTCTATTCCGACCAGCGTTCTGGTGCGCAGAGTCCATCCCGCGGGTTCGTCGCCATCCACTGATATACTGCCAGGCCGGAAACTAGACGTGACGTGCTGTGACATTGAGCCCGCCGTCATTGGTGTGCCTCGCTTCTTCCTCGCTGGCGTGCTTTGCTAACGAGGTCAAACCCAGCGCGCAACATCTTGGTGCTTACTCTCCTTTTAGACGATGTCGACGGGTCCAATGACGCTTCTATATGGGACATATACTATCACCTGTGTCTGGATACCAAGGCCTTGGAGTTGCTGGGGACCCAAGCCACAAAACTACACGAACTGGCGGCTTCAATGCAGGGCTGGCATCGCGGGCAATATGGCCGACAATTCAGATTTTGCGACGAGGGAACCCTAGCGAAGGTAAGGGATATCTGGGACACTTACCGCTTCACACGCTTGAATCGGGACGACCGAGAACGTTTTCTCGAACGCTCAAAAGCAGCAATGCAGAGGGCCATGGAAAGCCGAGCGTATCACCTCGGTGGCACCAGTTTTGTCATATCGGGCCTTCGATCTGCAGCCCCCGCCGGCATCGGTGCCATTCATGACGCCCCCAAGCTTCATCAACACTATTGGGACCACGGCAACACCGACAGGGAGGGAAAAGACCCGCGCCGAACCGACACGCCCAACCCGATGTTTGTGACTGACAGGTCCACGCTCCACTACGGTACCGACCCATTACTGGGCTTTCACCTTGCGACGGCCTATACCCCACTCACGGAACAGTCACCGTTTCATTCTGAGGCAATGACGCATGATTCTTCCTGCTTCAGGGTTGTCGAGGCGGCACGGCTTCAGTTTCGGTCCTGGGCAAGGTCGCTCAGACAGTACCCTCCCTCTTGTCTTACAATACGCTTTTTCGCAGGCGACGCCATCTCCTTTCTATACGCGCTGCAGCAAAAGAAAATCACCCGAAGTGAGAGGGCCGCGGGCATGTACCGCGATCCCTATCACGCGGAGCCGCTGGTCCTGGACGGCGAGGAATACACGGACTCTGCTCGAGCACCGCTCACATTCGACGTGATTGATACGTCGAACCTCCTTGACCACGTAGGCGCTTTGAACCTCCTTGTGGCCGCCGCGCCGATGTTGGACGAGGGACGCTCAGCTAGCCTATACACCGAATCGCTGGTAAAGCAAGAGGAAACCCATACGGCGTACATTGACAGCCTTCTCAAGGGCCACTTCCCAACCATCTCGACTTTGTTAGGTCTCTTCCCAGTCGAGTACTGGACCAATGCGTCGGCTTCTTCGGCGATGGACGACCTGATGATGGACTCGAGCTTTATCGGGGCTGCCGGTGATATCAGAAGCGGACAGATGCATGTCAGACTGACATGGAAGCAGATCATTCCCGAACGGACTTCGCCATCGCCATCGGCCGCAGGAAAAGGCCGTCGCCTCCGAATCGATGAGAGTGGGTGCGCCCGGATCCTCCATGATGTGTATCTCCACATGTTTCAGCACGAGAACATGCAGCGACTGTTCTCGGATCTCAACGTGCACACCATATCGAAAAGTTCGCTCGTACGCTACCACCGCGGAAGTTATGCTCTGTTTCTACGGTTTGTGCGCAGCAGGATCGCCGCCGACTGGGACAAAGTCATGGACCATCTCCTGAGGCTTATCGAGACCGACTCTAGTCTCTTAATGGGAATGAATTACATTCAGGAGCTATATCTGTTCCTTCATATCTTTGAAGTGTATTCTGTGGACACTTTCTCGGGCCCGATCAAGCAACCCTCCACTGCCGTTACGAAAGGATTGGAGAGCTGGAATGGCATCCCCCCGGTCATTTACGTCACATTAAAGGTACCCAGGGAAAGACTCAGAGCGATAACAAGTCTCGAGCCCGCGGAAATTGGCACGCCAATCGTTCACTGTGTCATTCAGTCCTCCCCGGCGTCGAGGTCTGGGCGTTGGCAAAATATCTTTTCTGCCGTGCAGCTTTCTTTTGGAGACATCTCCACGACTGGTGAGAGGCACAGTGACGCCTTCAGCCTCCATATCGTGGACGACGGGCTGAAATGGAATGGCAGTTCCGCCCTCTTCGTCTCGTTCCGGGCGCCGACATGGACGTTATTGATCGAACCCCGAACTGCATCAATCGCCTTTGGAATCCAGAGCACGCCACAAAGTTCAAGAACGTTCGCAGAGCGTCTGGGTATTGAAATGAATATTTACGAAACCAACTTAGGAGATGAAGAAAACGTCTTCATGACCAAAGATGCACCAAATCAGCCAGAGTCTGCTTCCCTTTGCACCCTCCCGAACGATGATTCAGAAGACTCGCCTCCCCAAGGCCAGGTTGCGCGGACCGTGATCCGTGCAAATGTCGACTCTAATGCTCCGAGGATCGCAGGCCTAACGGGGCGTCTTGAACTCCTCACCGAGGACGTCAAGGCGGCGATGAAAAGTGGAAGCAAGGTCGAAAGTGTCCAGGTGTCTCCATGCACCGTCATCGCGACAGTGGGGCTGATGGCCTCGCCGATCGTTCTTGAATTTCCCTCTCCCGTCCTTGCGAGGAGCAAAATAAGGATTGCAAGAAAGTCTTCATACATCGAAATAGAAGCACCATTGGCCAACGCAGCGGACTGGAAATGCTTCCCGTCATTCATCCATCCCATTTACCCAACACCTGGGCCCCCCGTGGTATGGAATACGCCTTATACGAATTTGGAATGCCTGCCCACCATCAATACGTCAAGGAAACAAGGAATCCAATGGCTCGTGACGCATTCCTCCTGTATGTTCAGCAGCACAGAGCGCGAGTTGAGAGACACTCCGATGCTCGCAGATCAGGACAAAGACGTTCGACTTCGATATAAAGACTCTCTATTTTCACTTCTTATGCACTTTTCCGGCTTGCAGGGTGAACAAGGCCGACTATTTGGCCTTAACGACCCCACGGGTGGAGGGATACACGTTCTGATTTTCGTCGCCAGCCTCAAACTGGACGTTGCCAATCAAACGGTCGTTCTGGACTCGGCAATATTACCGCTGACCAAAAGCCTGATGCCGAGACTCAGGTCATTCTTAGAAGCGCTTTCGGCTATACGGTTATGCAGTATCAAGGTGGATGCCGTCGAATTGAAACTGTGGAGGCAGGTGCTGCCGGCGATGGTCGAACGATGCCGGACATGGGAGCATCGTCCTGACTGTGAATATCTGGCAGAATCGCGCATTCCCTTGTCTTTGGAGAACGGCCAGCCGCTCCTGTGCTCCTGTGGAAGCGGCCAGCTGCCGAAAACATTCCTCACGGGCGTGCCACATTGGGGTTCGGTGTCGAAATACTTTGTTCGGGCAGCGCTGTCCCCGTGCTTCCCAGCTCCCTTTTGTGAGAAACTTTTTGATTTCAGCAAGATAAACAAGGCCAATCCTTTCCCTCACAACGGTGGCGGATGCAGAGTCTGTGGAAAAACTGAATCTAGGCCTGGAGTGGGCTTGTTAACGTGTATGCGATGCCACAACGCGAAGTATTGCTCGAAGGAATGTCAACGGATAGATTGGAGGAACCACAAGCCTAACTGTAGAAATTAGTACGCAGAAAGATTGTGGTGTTCGTCACCCAGGCGCGAGTGACGGGATGTAAGGAAGTAGGGGGTGGTGTGGAATATATCTTAGAAGCTGTTTGGTGGACCACGTCAGTCAACTATGAGGATTGCACACGGCCCCGCCAGCGCAGGCCAAATTTTTCGGGCCACCTTCCTCTCTCTCGATCAATTGCAGCAGGCATGTAAGCCACCATCTAATATGGGACAAGTGTGCTGGCTGGAAACCTAACTCCACTCGTCCCTCTAAGTTCCGTCTTATGATTATCCGTCCTAAAAGTGGGTTTGAAACTCTACAATGTCGCTAATCCGTGAAAAGGTGGTTTTCGATCCTTCTGGAGACGTTTTCTTACTCCTTGAGAGAACGGATATCACCCCTACCGATGACGTTACACCTCATCAACCAACCGGCGATGCTCCTGCCCATGATGTTCCTGCCGACGATGCTCCTACCGATGGAATCTCCATTGACCAAAGTGTCATTGAAATATCAAAGCAACTAAATGACGCAGATGGAGATCCATCCGCAAAACTAGCCAGACGCGAAGTTGAACTACAAGTGTCTTCGAAACACCTTTCACTCGCATCCAAGGTGCTTTGTCATTGCCTGGAGGGCCTTCCAATAGGTGACAAAGACGTCAGGACAATTCCTCTCCCGCATGATGATTTGGGCGCTATGCAAATTCTGCTGAATATCATTCACGGCTTAACAAGAAGAGTTCCAAGGCGGGTGGACGTGTCGGTGCTGTCTCGAGTCGTCGTCTTGATAGATAAATACGAGTTCCACGAAACTGCTGAAGTCTTAACGGACATTTGGCTTGAATCCCTTCAACCCACGATCCTTCAAGATCATCAAACTTTGGCAGCCAACATCTTTATTTGCTGGGTGCTGAAAAAGCCTTCCGAGTACAACATCTTGACCAAGAAAGCCATCTGGGAGACTAGTTGCGGGCTTGAAGACGAGGACGGTTGCGTTCCTTATTGGATCATTAGTAAGAATTCCGCAGAACGATCTGATTATACTCCTAACGTGCTAAGGCGAGATACAATCTCGTCGGCAAGCTATATTAAGCGAGGTCCTCGATACACTTTCGAAACTACTTGATCGTTTCTGCAGTTCACAGCGACAATGCTATCAAGATGATAACTGTGACCCTCTGGCACTCGGAAAGCTCATAAGGGGCTTACGGACGTTTGAGCTCTACCCAATCCGGGAGCCCTCCGAAATAAAGACGTCGATTCAAGATCTTTTCTCCGCTATTCGCTCGATAGACCTTTCGCCATTCTGCGCGGTGTTCAGCAAGAAAGACAAACGCACCCGGGGTCGGGATGAGGACCACGTTTGCGTTCACATGGACAAAGATCTAACGGCCTCGCTCTTGGGAATCGAAGAAAGGATCTCGGGATTGGAATTACGTGACGACGCCCACAAGGACCAATTTGGAACGAATGTGGACGACTAGACACTGGCTTCAGAAGGTTTGTGAGACAAGCTGCACGGTTGCCTGGACCTCTAGAACATTTGGGTACTTCTATGAAATATATCACGTTATCAGGGAATTAGATGAAAACTACGGACACGTCAAACCTATCAAAGTGATGCGGTACAGTCAGTGAATTTGGCGTACGCGCGATCGCGTCGAGGCTCTGCCACGTGCATGGCGTAGCCAGCCCAGTCCTGGAGCACAGCGGGAAGGGGGAGGCAAGTGGGAGGGGTAGCAGTAGGTTGGTAGAGGAGGAATTTTCCACGTCGTCTAGGGGAAGAGAGGGCGGGTGCTGGTAAAACCTCTACCCACGGAGCTATGGCTCGATTTAGGCCCCGCGGAGGTCGTGATGGTCGTGCAGTCGATGGTGTGCACAGTCGGTGACGTTAGACCTTGTGGCCAACGGCTTGTCCACGAGTTGGCAGTAACGTCAGCGTGAGGCGTCAGCCATCAGCCACCCACCCAGGCGATGTGGCGGAGCCGGCAAGGATAACATTCCTCCGACTGATCTAATGCAAGCAGCCTCTTTAGTACCCCGTACTGAGTCCAGTATCTCAAGACCTCCTCTGATGCATGCCAGGCATTGACTGACTGAAGTCCTCACTCTTTGGAATTACTCCCGCGTGTGAGAGGTGATGAAACTGACATTGGCGGCTTGACCGTCGACGTCATTTTGCCCTTGCAATGTCATTCGTAGAACGACAAAAGCACCTTCTACAGAGCGGGGAGTTTTCTGACTTTACCCTGACTGTTGGTGGCAGAGATTTCAGAATCCATCGCAGTGTCGTCTGTCCCCAGTCGACCACGTTGCGCAGTCTATGTGCTGGCAGTTTCCAGGTCAGTAATTTCATGCACCGCCACGCAGCAGCACAGGGTATATCTAACGCACACATTATAGGAAGGACTTGAAGGTCGTGGAACACTCGCCGAAGAAAAGGCCGATGTCGTCGAGAAAGTACTGGAATTCTTGTACACGGGAGAATACAACCCTTCAACAAAGGGGTCCGAAGTAGGGAAACCCCCGAAAAACAAGACGGATTCCCTGCATCAGCAGTCGGAGGAGCTCATGGTTCATGTTGAGGTCTACCTGCTGGCCAAGTACCTGAATGTCAGTGAGCTCATGCGACATGCGACGAGCGCATTCACAGCCGCGGCCAAGGAAAACTTTCGAGCCGACGCACTTCTCGAACCGTTTTCTCGAGTGCTCAACAATGGTGCTGATGGCGACAGTGGACTGAGAGCCCAAATCTTTGAGCTCTGCTTGGAGAACTTTGCCCGGCTGCCAGAGGATGGGGAGTTGTCCCAACTGCTCCTACAGCACGAACCCATTGCCTGGAAGATGTTGTCCCGACAGGCTCAAGCACACGCTTGCCAGATGGAAGAAGCCGCTGAAAAGCATCGGGTGCTCGAAGAAACTCTGAGAACCTCGCAAGCAACCATTGAAACTCTGCGTCAAAGAATTGAAGAAACGACTGGGGAATATTCCATGCACACATCGTACATGGACTATGGCACGTGTCAAGATTGTGGAAACTCGGTGTATTCCTTCATGGGAGATGGCATCAGGCGGTGTGATTCTTGTCTGTCCAGACGTCATTCTTGAAGCTATGTCTCCATCATTGCGCGATCCATCGAGAAAAGTCGATTTCGCCTAACACACTGCAAGCTGATATGGTGTTTTCCTGGCAACTTGGCACTCTTGAACGTTCTGGAGGATTGATGATCTCTCTTTATGGGCCCCTTCTTCCCAGGAAGCGTACGGAGTTAGGAGCAAGAGATGGACGGACGGGGTTGTCGTTGGGTCGGTCGCTAGAAGGAGTCCCTGCCAATTGTGAGGATCTTTGAGAATCCCAGCGCTCGAAAATGTCGTCCAAGTTGAAACCCTCCAATGCTCGTGGTCGTTTGCATTGTGCCGAGTGCTGGTGGCTGGCTGAGATGGTGGAATCTCCTGGAGACAGGGGCAGTGAGGTTGGCCGCGGCCCTGGACATGGCCACCTCTGCAAGTCAGAGATCTGTGCCATTTGGAGGTACCAAGGACACAACGTACCACAAGATTTGTCACCAACAGAGTAGTTAAAGCCAGCCATGGAGGCATCTAGGTAGCCACTCCATATCTGGGGTTTCAATCCTCGACACAACCGCGGTTCATGTTCGTCCCACATGACATTTAGCATGTGCAAGGTTCAAAAAGCATATTGGACGATCATGTAGGTTCCGTCCTAATTGGGAATCTCGCCTATCTCGAAGAAGTCACTCGAGACGAACATGATTGACACGATGGTTTGGATCAAATCCTGGTCATTGCGTGTTCCTCGTACTCGCATATCTATAAGAGGCTAGACCAATATGTCTTAAAACGGCACTATGTACAACCACTCCTCTCACCGCAGTCGCCCCCTGCATCTCCAAAAAGCGGCAGGGCTTTTTGTCCTCCACCAGCACGTTTAAGACTCGCCGAAGAAACGTCCATCGTGTTTCATATTTGCCTTCAAAACGTCAATCATGCCAGGATATGCCGGTAGCAACGTCGTCCGGGGTCGTGCTACTTTTCCCCTTGCTCCATACGTACTATGTACCTCGTACTCGGTACGCTTTGCCCTTACATAGGTCTCCCGAGCTGGGGATATCAACAATATCAAGGGGTACTTCGGATCTTGTACCTCCTCGCCGTCGAGGTCTTTGGCATGGCCAATTCCATGCTGAACAGGCGGGGCAGATCTACGAGATGCAAATGGTTACGTTCGACACTGACACGGTCGACCCGAAACACTTGCCCCGTGCCCCAGACGCTGTGACCCAGTCACCGCGTGGAAAGCATGTCTTGGGTGACTGCGTACTGGAGCCCTCGTGGAACAACAGAGGACGATCATGCCATGCGCATATTTCTCTGGTTCCACAGTCGACGTCGCCTCTAGTTGTGCCATTCGATCTACAGCTTGTGGTCAAAGAAAGAATAAGTTTGGTGATAAGGTGGCATACTGATGCCCGCCGCTGAGAGAGTTTGTGGTATTGTCTTCTTCTGTCGTTGGCGTGACCCATTCTGTTTCTGCTTTGTTTTGCTTATGTATGTCCAACCTCTTCTGGCTACAGTTCGCCTGCACGTCTCAGATAGCGACTGCGCGACTTTTCTTATTCTCTCAGGTTTCCCCGTTGTCTACCTTCCCTGGTGACCTGCGGATCGCGACATCTTCCCACACTCTTTCTCGAAAATTGCCTGCCTTGACAGGTACAACATCAGAGTCAAGCGAGTTTTTGGGAGGTGTCGTCTGTATGAGCTCGACGAGAGAGGCACCCGTCCAAAGGGTGTTCGGCGTGGCATTGGGACGATGATTCTACCACACAGCTACTGGGTCCATGTCTCCCAATTCATTCTCAGCACCCTGCCAAAAAGAGCGCCTCAAAGTCCGAAGCCGGCAAGTTTTCAAGAGAGCACGAACGATGGTCTTGAACCCAAAGCGAGCCAACAGGAATCTCCCAACTTTGCGGCTGCTGGTGTCACTAAAGGCAGAGGAACCACAACCGGTGATATCCTACCGATTCAGACGAGAGCTGTGGGAGACCTCACCGATGGCAAAGACTTGTTTGCCCGTCAAGATATCCCTTCTCTCGTGTCCAGCGCAATTGGATCTGATCTCTTCCCGCCACCTTTTCCTTTCACGCCTGGGATTCCTCCGTTTCCAACTGCTCCCGAGGCCTCCTTTCTGACCGCCGTGACGTCGACGCCAGAGCCAGGATCAACATTGTCCTCGACCTCTTCACCTTCAACAACGGTTACAGACAATCTCTCGTCCAGTACACTGGGCGAATCGACAACAACGTCTGTCAACCCTGGCGGTCTTCTATCTCAGACTTCAACTGCATCCGATCCTTTGTCTGCGGCCCGTACAGCATCGCAGTCGTCAACACCAAATCAATCCTTCCCAATGACGTCGGCTCCTGCGAGGACAACAGCTTCGTCGAGTCTTCAGCACACAGCCAGTGCCCCTGCTGTTGAGGCCAGCATGAATGGCACGACCGAATCCAAATGCCACGGGACTCTTTCACAAGGACAAAAAGCAGGAATTGCCATTGGAACTCTCGGTATATCCTCGTGCCCATTATGACTTCACTCTTGAATATCTCATGCTAATAACGGTGCAGTTGGTGCTACGTTGATTCTGTCGTTGCTATATTGGTTCTTTAGATGGCGCAAGGGTGGTCGTCAAGGCTCGATCGTGAGACTGGGGCGACATCGGCACCCTGAGTCTGGCGAAACGCCTTGGCCACGTAACCAGCCGTTCGGCATCTTACCAGATTCTCCCATGGCAGAAGCTGGCTTGAGCAATGTCCCAGCCTGGAACCACAAAAACAACATCCACGCGCAGCCGACCATGATAGTCAAAGCGCGGCAGTCCATGCCCAGATCTCTGAGATTCCTCCGAACAAATCCCCTGGGCATGAACCCGGTTACTCCGCCGGCCTCGAGGCCACGAACCCCGAGCCGAAAATCACTCGCTTCGTCCTTGTTCCGTCGGCGCTCAACGACGTCGACGCTGCGCAGTGTCTCGGTTCCACCAACAGAGGAACAACCCGTGTCCATGAGAGGCCCTCACTCGCTACGACCCCTATTCATCCCCCCTTTCAGGCTTCAACCAGCAGCCTCGCCGGCATCGCCGTCCAAGACAGCCACCAAGAGCGTCTCGGCGAGCACTCGCTCCTTTGCGGGTGCCTCTGCAACTCACTCGCGTCCAATGAGCCAGCAGCAGAGGCCGCGTTATCCGAGTACATCGCCCGCGGACAGAGATCCTCGGTCTGCCAGAGCGATCTTCGACCGGACGAGACCTCGTCTGCCGTCAAAACTGTCCAGGTCGCAATCCTCTACGACTAACACGACTGGCTCGGAATCCTTGCCACAGGGCGCGAGGAAAGATGTTCCACCCCCCGTGCCACTCTGGCGAGGGCGAGTCATGCCCCGGCAACCCCTGCCCACCTTGTCCACGTTGTGGGAGAGGGATAAGACCCTCCAAGCCCCCAATCTGTCACGGGATGCCCATCTGGACGTCTTGAAGGCGAGCACGAAGGTGCGCGTGCGTGCGGCCCCTAGCGACGACTCGGACGAAGACGAAGACGACGAAGAGGACACACCTCCTTTGCCACCTCCCAAGAGTCCAAGGATGATGCCGCCTCGACAGGTTGGATAGGATAAGGAAATCAACATCGTCAAGGGGTCCTCATCCTGACACCGCGCAGGTCTGTCAGCCGCTCGACCTGTATTGACCTTGTCTCTGTTATTTTATCGCTGCCACGCACGCAGATTGCAAGTCACCTGAGATACACATGGTTCGGCCTCGGCCAGATAATCCGGTCGCCTCCGTAACGAGGACGACGGGCAGTGATATCTGGTATGGTACAGGTAGTACCTCGTATCCCGTACATATACCACAGGTTTACGGGGGTTGAACACCCCTTTATGTATTTGGACTCGGTACATTAAGAGTAGACTCGCCCATCGCGTTGCGCACGGCACCTGTTATGTATGTATCTATGTACTGTACACAAGAAAAGAAACTGTTCATTATGAAACTGTCCTGATTGCTGACTCCTGACCCCTGGCATTGGACTAGTAACTGGCAACTGACAAGCAGACCCATGGGTATCCGTCTCCTTCTGGTATTTTGCTTTGTTCTTTCAGCATTTTTAGAAAGATGTTCCCGATTCCTTGTCACAAGTCTTATTCATACATGAGTAAGTACCTAGCTAGGTATGTACGTACTTGCTCACTTACCTTTCCTTTCCTTTCCTTGTCAAGACAAGAAACAGAGGTGGAAAAGAATAACCGAAGCCACGACGATAGAGAGAGACAGAGTACCTCGTACAGTGGAGAGCACACCGTTCTCACCACCCGTCACCCATCTATTCATCCATATATCTCCACCCTAGATAGAAACTACAAGTAATCTCCTTACAAGTAAGTACGTGAGTACCTCACCAAACCTCTCATCTCAGAGACTGTACCGCCTCGGCGCAAAGACCCGCTTCCAGAACCCGCGATTCTCCTTCTCCGGATACGGCACGCACAGTCTCCAGCGGGGACTGACGCCGTTCCTCACCTCCCACTCCCTACCCATGGCCGCGAACCCGTTGCGGACGATATTGTCACTGAACGTTGCGTTGAGAGTATGCGCACCCAAGAAGGAGGTGGCGCCGGTTTTGTCAAGTGCCCTGGCCAATTCCGTTGCTGGTGGCGCTCCTGCTCCTGCTCCTGCTCTGCCACTCGCACTCGCACTCGCTTGCCGAACGCACGCGGCACAGTGACGGTGCGAGACGATGCGCTCCTCGCGCGGCCGACGGGGCAGGGGCTGCCAGAAGCGGTACGGACACTTTACCCCCGGCCGACACTTCTTCTCCACGTCGAGACTGTCAGCCAGACCGATGCGGCCGGAGCAGGTGGGACAGACCAACCTCGCGGAGACTGTGTAGCACATTTCCCCTGTCTTTTTCTTGTTCTCTCCTTGTTAGCTGTTGGATGTGCCCTCTGACTTTGCTGTTTGATTTTCTGGTTTGATGGTAGGTTTCAAGTTATTTGTGCGAGACACATCCACATGTGGTGATGGTGCGAGGAAGAATCTTCTTATGAGGAAGAACGGAAGAGACAAGGCAGTCCAGGGGAGACTGCCAAAGGGGACTGCCCTGCCCTGTCATGCCCTGCCTTGCCCTGTCATGCCTTACCCTGGACTCCGTTGAAAAGCATTCTTTGGAGTTAGTTGGGCAGTCCTTTCTACCCTCAAAGGAACGGAACAAAGACAACCGAAAGAAGAGGCTGTGGCATTTTTCATTGTTGTGTTTCTTTCCGAGACGGAATGAGACAAAGGGGATCGACTCGGTGGAATATGTGTTGGTTAGTTCTTTCCTTTGAGGTGGTGAGGATGAAAGAGAATACATCCCTCTTTTCTTTGTTTCGAGCGCGTAGGTAGGTAGGTAGGTAGGTAGGTAGTGGTAACGGTTCTTTGGTAATACTCCGTGTTCGAGACCAGTCAGCCTCCTCCTCATCCCCATCGCCTGCCGATTCATTGTGACGGATATCGTTTCTCTTCCCCTTGGGAACGCCGACGACGATGTGATTGTGCTAGTCCCCTGTACTCGTCATCGTTTCGTGACCCAATCAATGCGCAGCCCTAGAACATGCCATTGCTAGCTTGAAGAATAGTGAGATGGGTTGAGGTAAAGTCAAGTGATCAGGCCCGAGGGATGTGGTACTCCTCCCCCTTGTACAAGTATGCTCGACCAAATACTCGGTAGGGAAATATGCAGGTGTACTTTAGGTACCTGTAGGTACCTAGTCACCCACATGGGTACACAGGTACCTAGTAATGAAACAGGAAAGAAGAAAACGAAAGAAGACACACGCACCTTGATAGAAATAACTCCATTCTCCACTCCCTCAAAAACAAGTACCTACTTACCTATCAAACCTTGTACTTACTCACCTTTCTCAAACCAAATCAGAGTCCAAATCCAAATCCAAATCCAAATCCAACAATCCTGTGTGGAAATTCCCAGATCGAATCCAGCAATGAGGGAAAACTTACCAAACTCATCAACCTGACAAAAATCCCACAACCGTCGAGAATCCAGCTCGGAAAACCCCCGGTCGGCGTATTTCCTTCTTCTTCTTTTTCTTCTTCGTCCTCTTCACCCTCTCCCACTCTGCATACAAACCTATCGTTCTAGGTGGCTATACTTGCGCCATCCCCCTTCGTTGGCCAAGCAAGTGTCGCAGACCGACCACACCCACCCATCGTCCCTCCACACGAGGTTCCCCGGGGGAACACGAATCAGGAACCAGTCGGGGAGTTCGAGGTCGATCTCATGGTCCTGCTCGTGGTAGGTCATCTTGACATCGCGTTGCTTCACGTCATGGTGTGCGAGGAGCCGGCGGAAGGGGATCTCGTGCCTGGCGGGCCTCGACGGGCGACGATCGTCGGTCGCCGCCCGGCGTCTTGCCTCGGCCCCGACAGTATTGGGGCACTGGGCGACGCTGTGGCGGGTGCAGGTAAACTGTGTGATGAGACTCAACGCCGGCGTGTCGTTGTGGCTTGAGTCACCACGGTAGCTTCGGCGGGATGAAGACGTGTTTGCCATGCTCATGCTCCCAAACAGGTCGGACAACTCAACGACGCCGTTATCTCTTGGAGTGCGACTGCTGTCTTCGTCACGATTGTCACGTCGTCCGTCCCCGCGTGAGCGGGTAGTCGTCGACACAGTGCGAGATCGAGACAGGGAAGAGCTGTAGTCACCGCGGTCGTGTGCGATGTGGGACCGGTCGCGATCGTCGTGGCGTGAAGTCTCTCTTCGAGACCGAGACCCGGCGGTATTTGTCGCTGGTATGAGCGCCCGCTCGCGATTGTCTCTGATCGTACTGGTATTAGAGTCAATGGTCCAAGTTCGGGAAGCGGTGGAATGGGCCTGGGACCTTCGGGACTCTCGCTCAGATTCACGGACCACAGCGACAGATCCTTGACGCGTGCTGGGGACATGTGAGTGTCGGCTCTCTCCACCGTCGCGGCATCTAGAGCATCGCTTAGACAGCATCACTTCACGATGGGGCAGGGGACGGCGGTTGCGATCCGAGCAAGCATTGGATGATGAGCAGAACTTGTCGACATCTGGATGGTCAGCAGAGGTCCGCCTAGCGCCACAGTCGGGACAGGTGAACAGGGTAGATTGAGTATAACACATTTTGTAGGCTGGTTTTGTTGCAGATCACTTGGTCAGTGGTTTGAGAGATGAGGACAGAGCACAATTGGCTCGAGGGGAGTCGATCGGAGTCTTATAGTACACTCGCCTACCACATGTCTTTGACAAAGTATTGAGCTTTGTCGATACAATGGACAAGAACTATTGCTAGAGAGGGCACGAGCTCCGAGTCCCCACACCGACTGCCACTGAGTGTTGCTGATGACGAGCTTTGACGGCGACTTTGTTCCGTAGACAATAAGCCAGGGATATAAACAGCAGAATGCTCTTTATGCGTTTGGAACCTGCGAAAGTCATCCCACAACAAAGAAGGGTTCGGCCACAATCTAGAACGTCAGTGTTGAGTTCGCAACGCAGGTAAGAGTTTCCGAGGGTCTAGAGAAAGCAATCAAATAGGGATACAACCCTGTAGAAGAGGCAAAGGTAGCGACAACGAGACAGCACGATGGCTTCCCAAATATGTTTGCAAAGCTCAGCGCCTGAGCCGGATAATGACATGGTTGAAAAGTGCAACACGCGAACATTGTAGGTATCCTTTTTGAGACTCATTGCCCTTTCAACGAGAAATGCGATAGATGTGGACGCCTCCTCGCGCCCGCCCTCTCGTCCAAAGTATCCTGTTTTGTCAATCTTATAGCAGTGAGTCCAGCCTGGTAAAAACGCTCAAACAAGCCGCAACAACCTAGGTGGTTGAATGAGTCTGGGTTACAACAATGATGCTGGCAGGTTTCAGGGGCTCTACTCACCTCAAGCTGTAATTCCTTGTCCTTGTTCTTCTCGACCTCGTCTGCAATCACCTGGCCAATATTTGCTCCAATTCCCTGTTGTCCACCGGCCCTCTTTGCAAAGGGCCACTGTGAATACTCTGCCAATAGTTCGTCCACTTGGGCAAACGCTCTCTCTCTTGCCTCATGACCCAGTGTCACCAGAGCATTTTCAAGCACGTTGGCTGCATAAGCGGCACAGACCATGCTCACCGTTCTCAGCATGCGGAAATCGAGCTCGGCGGGGAGGAACTGCGACGGAGGCAGTACGACGGTGCGGCTAGTACAGACGTTCCGTACACGCTTGCGGATTTCATCTTTGGCTGCGGAGTCGACTACGGGGTGGGTGGCCATGTCGAAGAGGAGGAAGTTTCGTTTTTCGGTGCGCAGGATGCCTTTGTCCACAAGGCCCTTGGCCAGTCGCTCGCGGACTTGCTTTAATTGGTAGCCAATTTTCATCAGATTCCACGTCTCACCTGTGCACGCAAAGTCAATCGGTGTACCAGCAGGGCCGCGTGCCGACAACACTCACCGCTCATGAGATCGATCCAGGAACTGACACTCATCTTCTCACTCGTCTTCATCATTTTCAGAGCTTCGTCACACAGTACTTCTCCTGTAAGGGTGTCGTCTATGACTTCGATGATTCTGTCCGAGAGTGGGAACCGTCTCCTCGAGGAGTCTTTCTGCATGCTGATTCTACCTCGAAATGCCAGCTCGATGACTATGCAGCCTCGCAAGGCATATGAGATGTTATCGTTCCAGAACGACAAGTACCCCTTGTGACATTGGTTAGGGATGCCTCTCTATTAAATCTTGTGGTTGTTGGTTACCTGCTTATCCTTCAGGCCCAGCAGCAGAACCTCTTCCATTAGGGTCAGCTTGGGTTGTTTACTCCGTTCTGCGCTCTCGCTGATGTCTCGGGGGTCATAGGCGATCCGGTGGCCATTCTCGCTGGATTCGTAGGCGGTCTCGGGGGATCGATCGTTGTATGCTTTGGGGACAGGGGATGTGACCCGGCTGGAGGACTCGTCCTCTCCGTTGGGCGACGTGGCCCCTCCAGCACCACGCCTTCGCGTGAGGCCTCCTTGGGAGGCCATCAATGTGAGGGAGTCTACGCCTCACAGAAGTATAGGTGGGACAATTGGGTGGGTGGAGGGTGTTGCTGATGATCTCGTGCCTGGGCCTTTTTTTATGCCGAGCAGTCGCAGCCTGCGGGTTGCGCCACGGGGATTCTTGAAGGAGTATTAAAACTCCAGTGGAAAGGGACCCAAAGGGGGCCTCGATTGGGGATGATGTGCTGGAACAATGAGCGACTGGGGTAACAACAGAATGATATCGACAGGTGTGAGCATAGAGATAGATATCGGGGTGCTGAAGACCCCGTTGGTACGGGATGATGGCTGCTGGCTGGGCTGCTGAATGCTGGCTGCATGATGCTGCGCGTGTTTGGCTTGTGGCTCGTTTCTCACAATATGGCGCCAAGTCTGGATGCCCCCATTTCTTCATCTCCACTGCGTCTCGCCCACTCACTGTCACTTATTACTCTTTAGGTACATATGTACAGTTCTCCAGCAGCACTCGATATTTGAACGTCCTTCAACTCTCTCTTTTCCCGTCTTCGCTTACTCTTGTGCCATATAGAACCATTCCAGTGTGATGGAGCAATTAATATCTGATTTCCGCCCCAACGCTCTGCCCAGGTGGCCAGCAGATCTCATGCGCGATCTGCGTCCTGTCCATGTCTCTGTACCTACGTCAAGAAACGCTCAATCAGCCTCCCGTGACCCGAATCCTTGAACTACGGCCTTCGTCTATCTCTATCGTGCCTCCCTTTGGGTGTATATGTCCTTTCCCGGAGACACATCTCCCCTTCTCGGACGGGTTCGTCTTATATGCATCTCTCAAAAGTCAATTCTCGGCGAAATCAGCTATACCCCCTTGCCACCTCCTCCTTCGGTCTAATTGTCCGAGAATGTCATTGCCCCCCCTCCGCATCCGCCAACGGCCGGCAAGATCCAAGGAAAAAGGACAAGAGAAGGCCAATCCTGGCGGTGCTCAGCAACTTCTATCTATTGCATGGCGCCACACGCGTTCTTTGCCCTGATTGGGTCCCCGAATGACGCAGTGTGTCTTTCGCAGGGTTGGGATATACGAATCCCCATTGTTCCAAGGCCCATCCCTTCCCTTTCCGAATCCGTCTTCTAGCCCCCCGGAGCACGTACCACGGTAACACAGCTTACTCCTAAACCTCCTCCTCTGCTGCGGGGTTGGTACAAAATTGCCAGGCATCTCATACAGCTCCTGTTTGAGGTTAAGAAGTGTTTTGTTGTTTTATTCACGTCGAAGCTATTGGAGAGTCCTACTTGACGCAGCGATCGACCGCGGGATTTTGTTCCGACGGAGCTATTCCCAACCATCCCCAGGTAAAGCCGCCACTATCAACCCCACAACTACCTGACCTTGGTTATAAACAGGTTGATACGCCCAGATAGTCCCCTCGAAAGACGAGAAGAAGAAGGACCGCGAATCTACCATGAGCACCAAAATCCCCCTGATCACGCTCGAAGAGCATTTTATCTCCCAGGCTGTCCTTGACTACTATGCCTCTCAAGGCGTCGACACGAGTCTCCCAGACTCTATGGCCCACATCATGACTGCGCTTCGTGAAGTCGGCCCAAAGCGGCTCAAGGCTATGGATAATGGCCGTGTTAGTCTTCAAGTCATTTCCCATCGACCGAACACTATCCCCATCCCACCCGAGGTCTGTACAAAGGCGAACGACGAACTATACGAAGCCATCAAGGCGTCGCCCTCCCCGAACCGCTTCGCTGCCTTCGCCATGCTACCAATGCTATACCCCGAGGAAGCGGCAAAGGAACTCGACCGGTGTGTCTCACAGCTTGAATTCGTGGGCAGCCTCATTGACAACACCGCCGAGGGTCGCTACTATGATGATTCCTTTTTCTGGCCCATCTTCGCTGCCCACGAGAAGCTCGACGTCCCCGTCTACCTCCACGCGATACCACAGACTATCACTGAGTCCACGGTTGCACCATCATTCCATGGGAACTATTCACCCCAGGTTTCAAACTTCCTTGCCAACCACGGATTCCATTGGCACAGCGACGTGGCACTGCATGTTTTGCGGCTCTTCGCAAGCAAGCTCTTCGACACGCATCGGCACTTGAAACTCCTGCTGGGCCACATGGGCGAGACGCTACCTTTTTTGATCGACAGAATTCACAAGCTCGTCCAGCGGACCTGGCCGCACGCGTCGAAACCGAGGCGTCATCTTCTGCAAGTCTGGCATGAGAACATCTATGTTACGACGGCCGGCATGTTCAGCCTTGCCCCAATGGCTTGCCTCATCCACATGTGCTGCGCCGACAAGGTACTTTATAGTGTAGACTATCCATTCTGCAGCCATGAAGATGGCGTGAAGTTTATGTACGCATTGAGAGAAAGTGCAATGTTAGTATCCCCCCTTTTCTTTGTTACTTTTTGTGGTGTAAAGGAGAGACAAGGCTGTATTTTTGCATAAAGGGCAACGAGCTGACAATATACCTTTTTCTTACACTACCCAGGATAAACAACCAGGACTTTGAAGCAATCGCGTACAAAAACGCCGAGAGACTGCTCGACATCAAGGTTCCCGACAACAACGAGGTGGGAATGGAGATTGACGGCGACGATGACCAGGGCGACGCTGACAGGCGGAGCATGCCGTGGTTGACGAACACGACCAGCCTGGGCAGCCTCAACGGCGACGGGCCGGGTTTCCCGCACAGCCCGCTCGAGACAGTCCGAGAGTAATCGTCGAGCTGGACCAGAGTCTGAGGGGAGGTACCAAGTCCAGACATTCCACATTGGAAAACCCTGCCCGATACCTGCAACGACACCGATAATCTTCATATAAAAAACCCACAAACTATCACGTTTAATGTCTCAAAACCCCAACCCGAAACCGCTCACGGCGGCACCACGAATGGATGAAATATACGACGTCCACGATCCCACAAAGACTCGACTCGCGCCAAAAAAAAAAGTCTCTCTCCACTAACACTGTGCGTACCATACATACCACTCGATGACGCGACAGAATCAATTGCCGCTTCTCTAAGATGCACGATGCAAGATGATGGTGAAAGTTGGGGAAGAGGGGGCAGGGAATTCTTGCGATCAATCAACCAATCGATCACGAACATAGATTTTTTCTATTTCTATTCCTATTCCTATCTCTTCTTTTACTTCTTCTACTACTACTACTTCCTTCCTCCTTCTTTTTCTTTTTCGTTTTCTTCCTCCCCGTCCTCCTCCTCCTCTTCTTCTTCACGCGTCACATCGTGTCACATCGCCGAACGAGTGGGATGGTGCCACCGTGGATCAAAGGACTAATAGCCTGATGGAGCGAATGGCTCATGAGCTCTTCATCTAAAGAGGGAGGACCCGGACCCAACAGCAGCGAATACGATAGGAGGGCTGACGGAGAAGAAGATGATGACCTGATTTACTATTTAGTGTGTCTTTATGGACCTGTTCACAATATATACGATGATGATGAAACAACTTGATAGTCCCAATCCCGTCGTCCGAAAAGGGTCGAGGTGCTTCGTCGAGGACATGTAGACATCACGTGAAGGTTGATCGAGGAGACACATTCTTTCAATGGCACGCTCGACTCGCACACGTAAAGCTTAGACACTTACAAAGACAACGACAGAGAAAGGGAGGTGGTTATGCATAGTTATTTTGTGTTTAGGTGTATCGTTCTAAAAATAATCGTCATGCGCACTCCCTTCCGGTCCTGTAGCCCGATAACCTCGAGACCGAGACCGAGTACCATTGATGCCCAAAGACACCACCGTCCAACAAAGCCAATCCCGTTTCCACCGAGTGTGTATCAACATTGGTTTTCATAACAAGGCAAAAAAGACGCCAGTCGCTGATTTAGAACAACATCAAGCCACCACCAAAGAATAGTCCCACCACCACAACACCTGCCGCCAACAAACTCGTCCTCTCAACAGGAATAGTGCGGAAGTTGGCATTCGCGGCATTGGAATTGCCTGAGCTATCTCCACTGCCGGAGTCAGAGGTGCTCGTGCTCGTGGCGGTGGCAGGCGTCAAGTTGAACGTCGCGCTTCTAGAGGTGCCGCCACCCAGTTCCCCAGTAGCAGTGAGCGAGGCTTGTGTGATTTCTGGGTTGCCTGAAAATGTTTGGGCCACACTTGCGGCTGATGCGGTCGAAACAACTTTGGGGATACTGCCCGAAGGCTGGAATGCTTGGATGTTGGAGTTGGCGTCAGTAGCGTCAAAGTTTGTCTGGGCCAGACCGATTTCGTTGTTTTCAAGATCGTAAACAACATAGGCGCTGCGAAGGAAAGAGTCGCCAAACAGGATGGGATCGTTCCCTGCAGCATCAATGGCGAATGAACATGCCATGTCGCCGTTCTGGAAGGTTGGTTGAGAGCCGTCTGTTGTAATCAAGGGTGTAACAAATTCGGATAGGGAGACATTGACAACAGGACCACCTTTGCCACCGAATTGGAACGAAAAGGTAAGATCATCGTTGGCGAGAGAGCAGCGGACCACATTGCCAAACTGTGGGTCTGACACCACACCGACACCGTTGAAGATGCTGTTGGCAATGTCGTCGGGGAGCAAGGTGTCTGTGGTACCAGAGTCAAGAATGGCGGGTTGGGGTGAGCTGGGGGAGACGTCGGAGGACTGACCCCCCCCAGTGACGGTAAGCCCGGTCCAAGCCACGGTAAAGGAGTCAATAACACCTGTCTGCGAGTCAACTTGAATGGGGAGAGCAACCAAGTCGCCGTGGTACTTGTTTGTGTCAACGCCACCAAAGAGAATGGAGCCAGTATTGGAGTCCAGATCGTCCAGCCACAGTGAATATGCGAGGGTGTTGATGAAGCCCTCATTCTTCATGACATTGATGACATTGGGATAGGTGAAGCCGTCAAGTGAGGCAGAGGCCTCGCCCAATTCAAACCCAATGCCCATGATGCCGATTGCTCGGGTGTTTGCTTGTTGGGCAGCAGCCATAGTCATGTTTGTCAATTTTACTCCGCCCACGTTCAACACATCAGATATGTATTGTCCAACTACCTGAGAGCCGTCAACATACTGGATCTGGAACTCTGGGAGATCGAGTTGGGCGAAAGTGGAGGAAGCATCGGCGTCGTACGCTCCAAACTCGGAGCAGCCATCGTTTTGTTGACAGATTTCGGCACCAGCTTCAGGAAACCAGATGTCTGAGGAGCCAGTGTCAATTTGCAGGGAGAATGGTTGGCCCGGTGTGCCAACAGTGCAGTTGATGAAGTAGAGGAGAATCTCGTTGTCCAATCCTGCCTTGATGGTCTTGGATTGACGTCGTGTCAAATGAGGAGCGTCCTGCGCAAGTACCCGACGCTTCTCAAAGGTGAAGCCCACAGTGCCAGAAGCAGCAGTTACGGGGAGGATGGAGGCGAGCAGAGTTGCTGCTCCGAGGGCAGCCGCTGCAAACTTGCCCATGATGAGGACAGTGACAGACAGAGGTCCTGAGGATGTAGCACCAACGGGAGTATTAGAGATATGAAGCCAAAGAAAGCCAAAAGGAAAGGAACGACGATGGGAATGGTGATGCTGACGAAAGCGATGATGATGCTACATGTAAGAACAGTAACTGAAAGGACTGTGACGCGAGGAAGAAAGAATCAAGAGTCAACCAAGGTTTATACAGAAAAGTTGAAATAGTCGAGTTGGCAGAGGGTGGTGACTGCGCCCTCTGCTTCTTTCCTGCTCATCACCACGAGAAGGTGCTGTAGGCTGAAAGTACGGGGAAGGGCGACGCAACCAGCAGCCATGACGGCAACAGCGGCCAGTCCGGGAAAGGCGCTTGAAGCATCTGGCATCAGCTGGCGAGGTTTGATGACGGGATGGTTACGGATGGCATCAAAGTGAAATTATGGGCATTGGGCAGCACTAGCAGCTTGTCAATGGCAGATCCATGTACCGGCTACAGCCCAACGAATCGCATTGGTTAGTGAAGCCCCGGGGCAGGTCCTCCCTCCTTTAGGCGGCCAGCCCTGGAAAGCTTCGGATTCTTGGTATTAACCGCCCAGGAGCCGCTAGGGTGATCGTTTTGGGGTCTACGAGGTACAGAAGGGCTTACCCAGGTTGCCAGGGTGCCAGGCTAGCTGGGGCTTCAGCCTTGGGCGCGGCTTGAGGTTGCTTGGCCTGCGCTTTCAGGTACCTGTACTCGGTAACCTCCCAGCTTGCGGTTCCCATTCCATCGACTGAAGTTGCTCTCTCGTTACTCGCAAGCCACCGCATTACGCATATCCACGTCTGCACCTATTGACCTGTACCAAATACCCCTCAGTACCACGCACCTGGCTGGTGTTGGGTGGTACGGAATTGCGCCTCGCTCACGTCCTGAAACGGATACCGCACACACTATCAGTTTCAGATTGTCAGTCAGACACCTAACGGGTCCAAATCATGCGGCGTGCAGGTACCAGGCCGCTACCATTCGTATTGATCAGGCGAGCCGAAACGAACCCGTCCATCGCAATGATTCGACCTGAAGGGTTTCTCGCTGCACCCACGGAATTGGCTCTTCGGATATTGAAATTTCTGTGTAACTATCGAGTCCTTCTCTTGGACGGCGTTTCTTGACACACTCTCGGCTCATGATACACAGAGTGAGTCCTCTATTATTGGAAAAAGGAAGAATGCATTATTGAGCCACACGGGGTACTCGTCTACGCAAACTCGCAAACTCATCAGTTGCCACACGTCAATGTCAACGAATGCACTGTGGCGGTGCACGACGATCACCACCCTCGCATGCACGCATGCAACCTCTCGCACGCTCTTCCCCCGGTGGCAATCGTTTCCGACACCCAAGTCTTGGAAGTTGAGTGCTGAAGCCAATCTCGCCACCATGAACCATCATACTTTGTTGAGCATAGATACAATATGCTAAGGATACATGTACATGCTTATGGCGAAATTAGGCTATGTCGATGCAGCAAGCACCAGAAGCATGCCTCCGTCTACCTCTAATCACCACCAACTATTCCCAAAACGCCCCTTTTCGATATCATGTCCCTGGTGGTCTTCTCAAGCTTTGGGTTTTCGCGCAATCATCAAGTACATTGGGGTAAACAGCTTCTGCCTCCCACCGGCAACCAGACAGTCAGCCGCTACTGCCAGGCTGTCGGCCGTCTTTTGCGTGCCAGGAGGCATCACTCTCAAGGTCTCGCCAACCCCAATGAACTTATGGATCAGGCCTCGTCCCCACCACGTCATGCGCCCGATGGTGAAGATGTCCCCAATGCTGCCCATGTATTTGAACTCGCCGGCGAGCGGATAGTACCAAGGGATTGCGTCCGGTCTCTCGGCGAGATCCTCGTGATGCTCCAGCTCGAAACCGGCGGCCTTAATAGCGGCCAACCCTTCTGAGACTTTGACCATATTGGAAATCCCGTCGCCCTGTTCGATACCCAGTCGGATCTCGCGGTGCTCGGGATTGTCGTTATCGTAGTTGTCTGTCATGAGCCACTCATACACTCCAAAGACACCACCAGGCTTCAGCACCCGGAAAATCTGCTCATAGACTCCCTGCAAGCTCGGGGCGTGGACCGTGGCTTCGATGGCGTACACAGCATCAAAGCTGTTCTCGGGAAAGGACATTTGCATGAAATCACCTTTGACCGCAGAGAACTTATCGCCGAGGCCCTCCTTCTTTGCATATCGTAGCGACCGTTCAATTTGATAGTCGTTATTGTTCAGTCCCACGACGTTGGCTCCAGTGAACTTGATCATTTCACGAGCAGGTCCGCCCACACCGCAGCCCACATCCAGGACCCGCCAGTTCTCTTGCATGCCCATTTTGAGGGCGAGATAATGTTCATGCCGGGCGATGGCCTTGTAGAAGGACTCTCCCGCGGCAAAGCGACAGAAATGGAACGAAGTGCCCCAACCGTATTCGTACAGATCAGTGGCAAGGTTGTAGTAGCTGTCCACACGGTTAGTTGGACACGTTGTTAGCGTTAGAAGGGCCAACACCCACTGTCTTGTCAAGGTAGCATATTCATCTCTTCGTGCCTTGCGAGTTTCTTCAGTCTCCGTGGCTGCGGATTTGTTGTCCCAGTGTTTAAAGTACTCGTCGACGGCAGCTTTTTGGGCCGCTTTATCTTTGGAGCGCATTGCCATTAAGCCACCAGCAGCATCGGCTGATTTACCATGGAGCGCCTTGTTGAAGGCAGCATCGCGGTCGTGGTCTTCTTTCTCGAGGGCCGGTACCGGGGAGGTAGCAGAGGGAGCCATGTTGAGAGGGCTGTAGGGTGTGGGAAGCGCGAACTGGGAGGGAACTTGGGACAGAACGTCTCTCGACTCAAATGTACTTTAGGAAGAATGAACGACAAGCGGTCAGTGACACGATCCGGAATCAACGAGCGATGTGTGCAGGTGCTGCTATTGGGGTACAAGAAAATATTGGCCGGGTCTGGTCTCCCCGGTGCAATCTCCAATGGCCTGATTCTCAACTGGATCTCTTGGCAGGGGTCGGCCATGCCATTTCCCCCCCACCGATCTGGAATTGAATCCTTCCGCAGCAGGCCACTCCAGGGCAATCCCACGTGATCTTCGGGTAACCTTCCGCGTGACTAGACAGAATGCGCGTGTAGAGAAATTTGGCAAGGCTGACTTTTCCCCGCCAGTTTAATGTCCAACAACGCATTACCTACCCTGCATTTGTCAGGCAAGCGCTACTTCAGCAAAGTACTTTTACTCGAGCAGTCGTGTTATTCTTCCTGAAATCAATACAACAAGTATCTTCTACCAGTCACTCTCTTTTGCCTGCAACAAACAACCGCTCGCCACCATGGCGCCACCTCAGATCAAGCAAGATCTGAACCGCTCTGGCTGGGAAACAACCGATTTCCCCTCCAGCTGCGAGAATTGTCTGCCCGATAACCCTTATGTCCAGATGCTAAAGGAGGAGTTTGGAGCCGAATGCAAGATATGCACCCGTCCTTTTACTGTCTTCCGCTGGAAAGCCGATCGGACCGCCCGAACAAAGCGAACCAACATCTGTCTCACTTGTGCTCGGTTAAAGAACTGCTGCCAGTGCTGCATGCTCGATTTGTCGTTCGGATTGCCCATCACAGTCAGAGATGCTGCTCTCAAAATGGTCGCACCGGGCCCACAATCTAGTATTAACCGAGAATACTACGCCCAAGAACACGAGAAAGAACTAGAGGAAGGACGAGGCGCAGTTGAAGCATATGAAAAGACAGATGAGAAAGCCAGAGATCTGTTACGCAGACTGGCGAACAGTGAGCCATATTACAAAAAGCAAAGGCGACTGGAAGCAGAGGGGTCTCAATCCGAACACCAACGACCGCCACCAAAAGAGCAGAAGCCAGGTGGCTATGGACCTGGCCCCATAAGAACTTCAGATTCCAGAAAATCCGCAAATGCTCATCGTGGTGCCAAGTCAGGCCCCAGTGGCGCCAGAGCAGTGACGGTGTCAAGGCCTCCTCAACCCGAAGATTGGCTACCTCCCCCTGATCCTAACATAACCTCGCTCTTTGTCACTGGTGTTGAGGACGATTTACCGGAACATGCGATCCGTACGTTCTTCACGCCATTTGGCCAGATACGGTCTATTGTCTGTTCCCACCGCGCCCACTGCGCATTCATCAACTATGCCACAAGAGAAGGAGCCGAGGCTGCGGCAGCTCATTGTCAAGGAAAAGCAGCCATCCAGGGATGTCCGCTGCGAGTCAGATGGGGCAAGCCGAAACCACTTGACAATACAGATCGGGATCAGAAAATGAGCTGGGCAAGAGAAGGTCGGGAAACCGCAGCTGCTGTCAAGGCTCAGCAGCCTGGTCAAAGGAGAATCGCAGCCAACGATAGCCAACCTCAAATCGAGGGTGGAGAGGAAGGAAATTCAAGTTTCACGGTGGCACCTCCACCAGGCCAAGGGGAAGTCACCTATGCCAGTTTGGCTGGTGATTGAGCTGCATTGTGTCTGAGACTTCTTTATTGGTACAGTTTGAGCACGGCGTAATGGTTCAGCATGCGACTGGCAAGCAACGGCAAGGACAAACCACCGACTAGGGTATCATTATATGTACACAGGGATGAATGAAACCGAGCTCTTTTATTATTCATACACCGCCAACCTTGACCTTGCCACCTTTGCCGAGGGGATTCTTGACGGTATCGTTGTCACCTTTCTCGGTGTCCTCGTGTATATTGAGCCCTGCCAATAGGTTAATGTCTTGCTTGCCAACCTAACAATGAGTGCTCACATACGTATGACGTCTGACCCCTCAACCAGCTTGCCCTGCACAATATTGTGTCGTAGTACTGATGCCACGCCCTCAGCATGTGCTATGCCCTTGATCGCCTCCTCAGAGTCGGGATCCATTGTTCTCAGTGTCTCAAAGCCTGTGCGGGCTTGCATTCTGGCTGCATGGAGGAGATGGTAGTCGTCTTGAAATGCGGTTCGTGTCGCTCGCAGGAGGTGTCTGTAGGCCGCCAGTGCCATTTTTATCTTAGGGAATGAAGTTACCGGTGGATGCAAGGTGAGGTACAGTCTGTAGAGATGATATTCACTTCACATGAACCCAACAGTCGGCGCACTCACATTACTTTCACATTCGCTTCTCCTTCCTAATTTCTCCAACACCAACCCACTCACTCAATTTGACAAGTTAGCCGAATATTCATTCCACCAATCAGTCAAATGGGTAAGTCGAAGTCTCTCGAAAAAAAATAATTCCCTGGCTTCAAGCAATTGATGCTGATTGTGTATATTTCATATAGCGCACACACCGTCCTCCCAAGAGGTACTCGAGTCTATCGCAGAATTTGGAATCGTTCTCCTTGCGGCACAAGAAGCTCTTGCGCGTGTTTCGCTCTTCGAGGACATGACTTCCCACGGCCTCGTGCTTCCTCCAACGGAGAGTTGGAAGGGTAACGGCGATGACAGTCCTAACTTCCGAAGCTTGGGCAAACTATCTCCACCTGTGATGCGCAAGATTGAGCCGTTCGGGGCGCAATTCCTTGCTTACGCTCGCCGCAAGCGCCACGGGCGTACTTTCTCCGAGGATCAACGTCTCGAAGCCCTCAAAAAGGTGAAGAAATCCGAGGATGACGATGACGACGAGATCAGTGAACCGGAAGACCCCTTGATGCTGGCGAGAGATGCGAAGGACTGGAAGGTGAGATTTCCCTCGTTGCTCTGACCTTTGGCTTCGCCGCTGACTAAATTGTGCAGGGACAAGACCACTACGCCGTCCTCGGCCTCTCCAAATACCGCTACAAAGCCACCGACGAGCAGATCAAGAAGGCACACCGCAAGAAGGTCCTCAAACATCATCCAGACAAGAAGGCCGCGGCTGGCCAGAGTGACGAGAACGACAGCTTCTTCAAATGCATTCAACGTGCCCACGAGATCCTGACTGACCCAGTCAAACGTCGTCAGTGGGACTCGGTTGACGAAGCCGCTGACGTCGAGCCTCCAACCAAGAAAGACATGCAAAAGCCAGGAAACTTCTACAAGAAATGGAACGCCGTGTTCCAGAGCGAAGCCAGGTTCAGTAAGAAGACCCCTGTCCCCATGCTCGGCGACGAGAACAGCACGCGCGAGGAAGTGGAGCAATTCTACGATTTCTGGTACAACTTCGATAGTTGGCGCACGTTTGAGTATCTGGATGAAGATGTCCCGGATGACAATGAAGGCCGAGACCACAAGCGACACATTGAGAAGAAGAACGCGAACGCTCGACGCAAGCGCAAGACCGAGGATACGGCACGCTTGAGGAAGCTTGTGGACGACTGCCTCAGCTACGACGAGAGAATCAAGAAGTTCCGCAAGGCCGCCAGCGCAGACAAGAACAAGAAGCGGCTGGAGAAAGAGGCTGCTGCCAAGCGCGAGGCCGAAGAGAAGCAGCGCGCTAAGGAGGAGGAAGAACGCAAGAAGAAGGAGGAAGAAGAGAAGTTGAAAGCGGACAAGGAAGTGGCCAAGAAGGCGAAAGAGGCAGCTAAGAATGCGGTCAAGAAGAACAAGCGCGTCGTCAAGAGCAGTGTCAAGGACGTGAACTACTTCTCGGAGGGAGAGGCGTCCCCCAAGCAGATCGATGATGTGTTGAACGACGTGGACAAGCTACTCGCCAACGTTGATCCCGACGAGCTGGCTGAGTTGGTCTCCAAACTCAACATTGCCGGAAAGGACGCAGCAAAGGTCAAGGAGGTTTTCTCGGAGACCACGGGTGGCTTGGTTGGTGGCGGGAAGCTCAAGGAGAGCGACCTGAAGGTCTTGAAATGAGGGGGCGTGCATCCACGATTCCAGGCATCCATTGAAAGGTTTGCAGGGCAATTTCCATCCGGCGCTGGTGGGCAGAGGTGATGATTCAAGGCACCTTCTGCAAGGTTCGTCAGGCAAGTTCTCATCATTCACCAAGCAAATTTCCATCTTGGAATAGCGCCAGCAGAGCTGCATGGTCGAGGCATACTGGATAGATCATAGCGATCGGTTCAAGCAGGCACGGCGATAGCAAGAGGTTCAAGTTATTGGCTAGGGACGCTGTGACAAAACAAGATGATTACAACAAATGCTCCATCCACCCTCGCGTGATTAATCCATCCCTCTGCACCGAATGACTTCATCCATCCAGCCACTTATAAAGCAACAAGGCCAGCCTCTGTTTCTATACACCAGGCCCATGGCATTCAAGGCCTGATGAGATGATCCCTGGGATTCCATTGCATCCTGTGAGTGTGACATTGCAGTGCCTGCTTAATTCTCTGCTTGCTTGATTGTCTGCTTGCTCATTCGCGCTCCCTCGCTCTCTCTCTCTACCCGCCCAACCTCTCACGGATTCTGCTGCAACGCCCTAGTCAGCAGGTCCGTGTCCAGGTACGCGCGCACCTGGACAATTTTGCCGTGCGCAAATTTGCAGACCCAGCAGTAGCGCATGTCGTAGGGGAGGCCTTGGGGTCCAGTAGAAGAAGGGGGTGCAGGCAGTTAGTATGACATCATATGATATGCACACACAAACGAACAGACGAGATCATATCCCCGGAGAACAGACAGGTGACAGATCAAAAATATCGAAGAGAACAACAGACAGGAGGATGAGGAGGAAAACAAAACGAACCATTCTTGCACGTGGCATCCAAAGCCTCCAACTCGACCACCACGTCGCCGTCAATCTCCTCGTCGTTGCCTTCCTCCCCACCCCCCGACGCCGTGGACGAGACGACGATGTTCCGCACCTCGAGACGCAGGGGCTCTGTGAGGATGCGCTCGCGGAGCACCTTCAGCGTGTTGTCGAGAAACTCCTGCCGGGAGGTGTAGCGGCGTGACATGGGCGGGGCGTGGCCGCAGATGGTCCAGTCGACGTCGTCGGTGAGGAGGGCGAGGGTTTCATGTTGGCGACCTTGGATGGCCAAGGGGGCGAAGAGGCGGGATATTTGGGCTGCAGATGGGGGTGGCATTATTGTATCGCAGAGGTGCCTTGTACACTGGTGGTAGTGGTTGTAGAATGCGGTTCTGGCCGTGATGGTGGATGATGGGTAGAGAGAGCGGCTCTAATGGCAGACACAGAAGATGGCCGTCATCAAATATATCTCCACATCACTCTCGAAACAATACCTCGGCCACTGTCAAGGTTTGTACCTGTTGCGCGACGCGAGGACTCCGCACCTTGTCGAGTGGACGTAGCCGATCCCATACTCTGTTTCCCGCAACTCTACTCCAACATCCCGGGGTCCCAGATGGGCATATATGACACAACTCGTCATTACTTTACCCCCGGGCCTAGGGAAGGCCCGAGTAGCGCAATAGACCTTGAATAACTCGTTAGATACTTACATGTAGGCAGTGTGGACGTTGATAGTGGGTCTGTATGTATCCACCATGTTACCAGCAGAATATCAAACCTTGGCGTCAACGAGGGCTACACATGACCAGAACAGACCCCAAGCGAAAAAAAGAATCACATATAATTAATAGTTTCGAAAAAGTAGTCAACAATCGCAAAGACCCCTACTTAAGAAAGAGACTTTTCAGAGTCAACAAACCACCAAAAAAAAAAAAAAGAGAGAAAGAGACTTAAGTGTCAGAGTCAACAAACTGAGACGGGACTTGGGTTTAAGTAGGCGATTCCTCCTCCTCCGATCCTCCTCGATTCGATCCTTCGGTTCCTCGAAACTCGGAAACAAAAAAAAGGGAAAAGTCATCAGGAACCCTGCCACCGGAAGGCGGGGAGTTCAATGGCTCCCAAATAACGGAAAAAACCAGCCACAAGGTGGGTTTCACTTACCATCCACCCCCATATCGAAGGGGCTGGGTGGCAAAGTTTTTGTCATTTGGGTCGAGGGGGATGAATGCGAGAGGGCAGGACATGCCATGGCGTTTTTGTTTTGGTTGTCACGCAGACTCGAACCCTAGTCGAGTAACTTCACCTCATGGTGTGACCATGTGACCCCGACAGGTGGCGCCAGGCTCGAATATCATACTCACCCCTTGACCGCACGGTCCACAGTGAGTGGTATTCAAAAGAGAGTACCCTCTCTCTCTAACGCACATGCATCCTCTCCACCGTCCTCCTGTCAGCAGTGCCTTGCGTGACGATACGAATACCGGAGATTATGGGGAGTAGACCTAATCTGTATGGTGAGACTTTTCAGAATTCATGGGCTTTCCAAGCTGGACTGTACTACACGTTCTTTCGTTGTGTTCAGATACAGACCGTGAGGAACAAGGATTTGACGCTGTTCGAGAAGGTGTGATGCCCTGACGAACTGCAATAGGTGACCATAGGTATAGAACGAGACAGAGGTCAAATTGATTTATATTTCGATCTTCTGGCCTCTTTGCTTTGATTGGGAGTACCTACCTAGCTGTATACACCTTTTCGCCATGTGATGGCAATCATAGACGGTCTGGCGTGCTGCAGCGGCTTTTGAATATGAAAGGCGTATTTGGAACCGAATGTCCAAAGTGCCATGCTGACAGGCAGAATAGGCAGACAACAAGCAGCGAGGATGTGCGAGTCTGATGCCGTCCGTGTAGCCAGCAACGACGCTCACAATCCCCGAGATTGCTTTGACCAGTTGACGCCGAAGCCGGACCGAAATGTCCCTGCCAATGGACGTCCCCTATTCGCCATGGGTAGTGAGTGACTGTCAATGTGTTCTTGTGTTTTCGATGGCCCGAGTAAAAACTGCGAACCACTTCCTGCAGAACTTGCAGACCGACAAAATTAGGAGAACGAATCACGATTTTCACGCCCGGATAAGAGCCGGCATCAGGAGTAGTCACCAGCTCAACTCGCTGACGACTGATCCCCGCACTGTGTCAATTGTGGTTGCTAGGCATTCGCTGATTTCTCGGGACCTTGAAACGTCTTGGTGACCCAGTCACCCTTTTGCTGGATAGGTTCTTGACTCTTTGATGATTATTTCTATGCCAACACGTGGATATCCAGACGAGAGGCATACGTGGGTGGGTGTAGCCGGGCGTGGTGTGATGGCTGCAAACAAGGGTCCGTTAAAGGGGTCAGCTATATACATGCAAGCGGAGCTCATGCTCCAAGGGTACCTCTGTACCAGGTCTGATCAAGTAGGGGCTTTATTTAGCGAGCAATCATGAGCTTCTCAACGAGTCGTCCTGAGTTCCCTGAAGCGGTGGTCGCCCCAATTCCGCCGCCAAGAGTCGGAAGTGCATCTCCCCTTGTCTCCCCAGCCAATAACACCTCTACATTCTCCGGGATACAAGGACAAATAGCGGAGCACGACCGCATTGGGATTGTGAGATCTCATGCTAATTCCGATCTCGAGGACAATAGGGTCCGCTAATCCAGAGACGGTTCCAGAAACCAACTCACCCAACTCACCCCAACTCTCGTCTCAACTCACGGAGGATGTGTTGCCAATGCAGCCACGACCCACCCTCTTCGCGCCGGCAAGTTCCATTCGAAACCCTCCCTCTTTGGCCTTTTGTCTCCAAGAGGTATAGATGGCTGATGGGAAAAAGAACCGGGTTCAAGACCATAACACCCCCCATTCCCCACTAAAGGTATGTAGCCGACTTTTGCAAAAGGCTAATTAAAGTCGAGATTTCCCCCCCTCTGACAGTCAGATTTGTTCTCATCCCACGCCGCCTTCCTCTCAGTAGCGAGTGACCTGGAAGTACAGGGCCACATCCCAAAAGACCTTCGTCCTCCACCACGACACGGTCTGAGATACATTTATCGTGCATCATCATGGCCTGTCAAGCCTTCTTCGTGGTTCACATACTCCGCCGCCTCTGGCACGAGTTCCAGTATCTTGGGCCCGACAGTGTGGTTCTTGGGGTCTGATATGTGTTCAAGAAACGCCGTCGAGAGTGTGGGTTTATTTCTGGTCCGGTCCATGCCGAAACACGCCTTGTTACTGTACGGCCATTTGTTGTATTGCCCGGCCGCTAAGAGCGAGGCGTACGAGTCCCAATGAGAAAGAAGATACTGCTTGACGGGAGGTCTATACCCTCGGGTTAGTCCCCGTTCATGGCTGTATCGAGACAGATACTCACATGGCACAGATGTCAGCTCCTGCAGCGTGTGGTTGCGTGTATTGCTGCTTCATGGGTCTTAACATCACAGGCAAGTTCTCATATGTTTCTTTGCATGGATGAATGAAATACTGGGTTTCACTAAGTATTCAAAACGAACTCTGCAGAGGGCAAACTCAAAAACACACCCGCATTTGGATCCCGGCAACAAAGATCCCGGTCAATTGCACCGTCAATGGCAATGGATACGCTTTCGCCAGCTCGCAGGCCCAGGTCCAGGCAGTGTGGGGGTCGCCTTCTCGTCGCTGCCGTAGGAACAGCTCGAGGTCTGGTCTCTTGGTTCCGATGAGATCATGGACATTGGCGTTCCCTTGCAATGCTTTCCGGGCGCCATCGCGGAAGCTCAGGATGGTCCTGGACAA
The DNA here is from genome assembly GCF_001646965.1 of Fonsecaea nubica. Lineage (NCBI taxonomy): Eukaryota > Fungi > Ascomycota > Eurotiomycetes > Chaetothyriales > Herpotrichiellaceae > Fonsecaea > Fonsecaea nubica. Next base: position 77,810 of record NW_019173777.1, on the reverse strand, counting down.
CATGTCGTCCGACTCGATGTGAAATGGATCGCAGCTAAAGATCGGCATGTTGATCTTGTTCAGTTCCACGGTGGTGAGACGTCCTGCTAAGCCAGTCCAAACTCGGTCTCCAGATGCGTGTTGTTGGCCTTGCGGTATACCTGCAGAGGTATAGGATTCTCCAGCGGAAGGAAGGACGGTCTCCTCAATCGACTCAGGTGCTGGAAGCTGCTTCCCAGGTTTCCCGCGCCACACTCCAACGGCATGCTCCACGGCCTTGCCTTTTCCCCTCGGTGACCTGGTGGACCTTACAGGATCTGACCCGGAGCTGTCAGATTTGTCTGACGTTGTTTGACCGGACGAATCTTCCAAGGAGGTGTCGCTCGACGAATTTCCCCCCGTCTGAGACAAAGGGGCTTCTGGCGGGTTACCCAAGAGAACACTCGCTATCTCCTGGAAGGTGGCACCCTCTCTGACCGCCTGGATGGCCTCGTCAGCGTCCGAATTCCGGATCAGGTGCAAGAGTCGGTCAAGGACGGCCTGTTGTTGGCGTAGTTTCTCGACGTGCTGGACCGAGTTCCGGTTGCGTCTCAGGTCGCCATATTTGGAGTCCATGTCGTAAGTGCACCTCCGTCCAATATGGATGCAAGGTGCACAGGGTCGGAGCGCGTTGCACTAGAGTGTTTTTACATTCAGCTGGACGTTGCTTTCCCCGTCTGGAGATTGCTCCTGGGCCCAGATTGCGGCAGAGAATCAGGAAGCTTACCTTTCTTCTCCTCTTTCGACATTGGTCACAAGCCCGGCTGACATTCTTCCTGGCCTTGTTGGAGGAAGTGCCATCCTCGGTGGTTGCCGCCTCGTCGACGCTGCTGGCCAGAGCCGCCGCGGCGGCCTCGGCGTTAGGGTCTTTTGGTTGAAGGGTCCGCATTGAAGAATAGGCCTTCATGCTCGCTGTTGGAGTGGAAGAGTGCTCTTCCTCCCTCGCAGCCGACCGCAGCCCAACTTCTGCTCGCTTGCTCGACCGCCGCTAATCCTCTTACGTCAACTTGGGAAAAATGAAGTGCGCCCAGCGGTCGAGCTCGTCGGTGTGCATCGTGCTGGGTCCGGTTGGTCCGCTGATAGACGGCAAAAATGGCGGGCTCTGGAACCAATAAACAGCCCTGGACCCCCAACTCCGTTTCGGTTCGAATAGCCGCATCTGATGGTTCAACAGTATGTCTAGGGGACGTCGACCTTCAGGACACTCGAGAACACGGAGAACTCGATAGGTCTGTCATTTGGAATCAATACTGCATCCATTGGGCCTTGATGAAATGAAGTATCAATGCAGGTAAGGTGATATTTCGACTTGTGAGAATGCAGACACCTAGGACAATCGTCGTATTCGATACTACAACTTGGAATTCGAGAATCTTGGATCTCAAGGTGAATCTATTTGATGCAGTACAAGAAGATGCATGCAACTTCTGTTTAGATGATGGACAACTGCCAAAGACCCAGTCAACACCAGACCAACAGCCAGTGTCAAAGCCTCAGACGCCAGAGATGCAATCCCATCCCCTGCGGTCAATTGTCCTCCCATATTCCCAAATCCAACGCCTGCATATATACAAGATAATGCCCGTCACATCATTCAGAAGCCATTGTCAAACCCTATTACTTCTTGTTGAAGAAGCTGCTCGCTACGGACCCAAGACTGCCCGTGTTTTGGTTGTGTTTGCTGTTCTTTCCATGCTTCTTGTTCTTCTTTGCATAATCCTCAGTCAAGGAACCCAGAATGGCGCCGCCCAAAGCACCCAGCACACCGTGGCCCACCTTGTGACCACCGAATGCGCCCGCAGCACCACCAGCAGCGGCACCTAGGAGTCCACGATCTGCCTCAGGGCCTTGTGGGTTGGTGCCGTTGTTGGTGTAGTACGCGGTGTTGGCGCCACCTTGTTGGTAGGAGTTGTCGGGATAGGAAGAGGCGGCGCGGGTGTCGGGGTAGTAATTCTGAGGGTTGTAGTATGCTTGGGATTGATATGACCCTGAAAAGCCCTCGCTGGGGTAGGAACTCTGGCTGTGGTATTGGTTGTTGTGGTCGTAGATGGGAGCAAAGGCAAGATGTTGATCGTAGGGGCCAGACATTGTTGCTGATGTAGTGTGATGAAGGTTGATGGAGAGGGAACTGTTTGTCTTGGATGTCTTGATGATGATGATGCGGTAATGTGTAATGGAAAAATATGGTACATGAGACGTGGGGGATTCTCACTTTTATATTTTTCCTTCTACGTTGATGCCTTGATCGACAAGAATCGACTCTACGTAGTTCCAAGACGTATTCAAGGAGGCGCGCGACTCTAGACGCCACCAGTAAGAACCAGTCGGGTATTCAGGTCTCGTCTCCATTCCGCGTACGAGAGGAGAATGCGAGGCCTTTTGCCATCAACGTTCTGGAAGATTTCCAAATCCGCGCGGGAAAGATGATGGTAGGGATTTTGGCACAATTATTCGATGCTGGTAATGAGGCGAGGCCGGGATTTGGGCAGCTGGGGATGTTGCATCATGATTGGCTGTGACGGCGGGCGAGGCGCAGGCGCAAGGCTGTGCATGCGCTACCAAAAGTATCCGATTCGTCGGCCACAATCACCGTCTACCATCTCCCTCACGCATCACTCATCGCCCATCCAATCTCCTCCGCCTTGCCTTGATTACCTACGACGTTCTCAAGTCTGATGCGGTAAACAATCAGCAAAGAGGCACAGCTCGGTGGACGCGCCAAGGACCCATCCGCCGTTGCTTCTTCTCAGCGCAGAACGACGGTTTGCTCTACGTCAGGGTCGTCGGGATAGTGGAATCGTCTCCATACGGCAACCCACAAGACTTCGAAAACCGTTCCAGATCCAGTCCGCTGTGCGAGTCTGCCTTATTTCCTCGAGTTTCCTCGGCATTGCCCTTTGCTCCTGGTCATCATGAACCACTCGATCGGCGAGAGGGCTGTCCGAGCCGACTCCTAGCCTCGGGGTGGCTCTGATGACAGGCAAAGATTGGCAATCAATTTTACTGCTTGATACTGGTGAGGCCTGCCAGATCCACCTTAGTTGGCGGCCACCCCCAAGTCAACTCTGACCTTCCTCTCACCTATTTCTCTGACTAAAGGGGTTCTAGGCGCAACAGGATGTGAGGAGTCGCAACCCGCAGAGTGGGAAAACAACCCTGGAATACTTTCAGAATGAAATACACACTCCAGAATAACACTCTGGAAGAGAATCGGGTCGCAAGCACTCGGTACAAAGCGACACTGAAATATGGGGCTGGAGAGAGTACAAGTGTTACTCCCCGGTGGATTTTCCTCACGACAACTCCCCCATTTATGTGCATGAGCTCTATCTATTCTAACATTTGACACTGACCTCAGTACGACCTAGGCAGTCCGAGAACCCTTTCGCCGATATAGTTCTTGATCATCTCTCGACTGACAGGGGCAAGCCGAGGGATCATAATCTCTCTCAAATACCTCTCAACATGATACTCCTTCGCGTACCCCATACCACCATGCGTCATGACGGCTCTCTCACAGGCCCGGAAGGCTGCCTCGGCGGCTAGGTATTTGGCCGCGTTTGCATATTCCCCAGCCTCGTATCCTGCGTCGTACATCCTTGCAGCCTGGTAGATCATGAGTCTGGCAGCTTCGAGCTCCATCCAACTCTCCGCTAGGGGGTGCTGAATAGCTTGGTTCTGCCCTATGGCCCGACCAAACACGATTCGCTCCCCGGCATACAAGGCGGCTCGTCTCAATGCGGCAAACCCTGTCCCAAGTGCCTCAGCTGCAATCAATATTCTCTCAGCATTCATGCCGTGCATGATCATCTTGAACCCGTTTCCTTCCTCTCCGATCAAATCCTCCTTTGGCACCTTCCACCCATCAAAGAAGAGACTATTGGAATCCACCGCCGCTCTACCCATCTTGGGGATCTCCTGAACGTCGACCTGTTTCCGGTCCAGATCCGTGTAAAACAAGCTTAAGCCTTGGCTGGCCTTCTTAACCTCCTCTAGGGGCGTCGTTCTCACAAGAATGAGGATCTTCTCTGCCACCTGCGCTGTAGAGATCCAGATCTTCTGTCCACTTAGCCGGTAGTATTCGCCGTCCCGGACAGCTCTCGACTGTAACCTCAGGGTGTCTAAGCCCGTGTTTGGTTCTGTGACGCCAAAACACGCCTTCTCCCGCCCTTCGATCAACGGCACCAACATCCTCTTCTTTTGCTCCTCAGTGCCAAACTTCCTCACCGGTTCCAGACCAAAGATGTTCATGTGCACGGCACTCGCGCCTGCGTACGCCGCTCCGGACTCAGCGATCGTCTGCACCATGATGGCAGCCTCTGCGATCCCCAGGTCACTCCCACCATATTCAGACGGCATGCAGATACCAAGCCAGCCATCCTTGGCGACCGCCTGCTGGAACTCGGTGGGGAAGCGGTGCTCGCGGTCCACAGCGAGCCAGTAGTCGTCCCCAAACTTCGAGCACACTTTGCTGATGGCTTCGCGGACCGTGCGCTGCGAGTCTGTGAGGTCCGGGTCGTGGAGCTGGAGGTATTCCGTCCCGCGAGCAGCGGCGGGACAGGTGGTGGAGAACGCCGCCGAAGACGAACGGGGTAGAAGGGAGCGGTAGGGTGTTTGTATGGGTGCTGCCCTCGTCCTTGTTGCCAGGCCATGGATCAGCTTTGTTACCGTCTTCTGAGAAGCCATGTTTGTGTGATATCAAGGTGCCGTCACATGTGAGGGCAATATCCCGACGCAAAGTTTCTCGAACTGTTGCTCTGTTGCTCTGTTGCTCCGAAGACTCAATGGTTCTCACCCCCTTTTTTGAACAAGTCGCACCGCTCCGTTCTTTGACTCTTGTTCTTCACCCTGCACCTCCTTCACCGTTCTCGAGGAGCGTCGTCGCACTAGCAGGTGATTTGGGTTTTCTGTGTTTGAATCAGAGCTCCAGGCTTATTAGTTAGACAGCCGACCTGATCGAGAGAAAATAATCATTGTCATTGATTCGCTAGGCAGCTTTGGTAGCTTTGGTAGCTGTTACATGTCTATTTACATGTGTACCGAGTACTCCCCTACTCCCCGCACGAAAGCCTCGTCAGCCTCGGTCTGTGATGATTACATTTAGGTAGGGGCCCACGGTTCTGTGTGTGTGTGTGTGTCTATTACCCCAAAAACCCAAACCCAAACCCAAACTCACCGCCCAGTTGTTGGGCCCGCAGGCCCGGGATCTACCCGATGCAATATGTGCGTGCATGTCAAGTGCTAAGTATTATAATAAGTACGAATTGTGCGTAAGTTTTCTTTGAGTTTGAAGGCGTATGTTCCATTGCATACAGGTGCTTGCGAGGTACAGTAGCCTACGACTAAAAGTAAGTCCGGAAGCTTGGGTAAGAGAGCATTGGTCTGTGAGATTCTTTATTGGTCCCTTACCTATATACTTCTACAGGCTCTTCCGGGGGAAAAGAGAAGAGTGAAGAAGAAGGAATAGAGGGGGAAGAAAAAGCAAGAGGCGAAGAGAGGAGGAGGAGGAGAAGGGAAGACAGGTGAATCACGCGTGTGGTTGAACTTGATGCTTCATCCTATACAATGACAAGACCAACACGTCTCCTACCACTACTCGGACGGCACGCCCTGGTAGCAAAGCCGCACCGTGGAAACCTGCCAAACAAGTCCGCAACATCGCCGTGGATATTATCTACAATTACAAGTACACGGAGATGGCTGTCCACACCTACACCCACACCTACCAGCAGCAGCAGCAAACCGCCCAACCGACTCCCGCTCGAGGGCCTCAAGGTTCTCGACCTCTCCCGCGTGCTCGCGGGCCCGTTCTGCACGCAGATCCTGGCCGACTACGGCGCGTCGGTGCTCAAGGTCGAGCAGCCCGGGGTGGGCGACGAGACGCGGCAGTGGCGCGCGCACGGCGAGGCGCAGAAGTGGAAGGCCGACCACCCCCTGATGAGCCTGTACTTTGCCGCGGTGAACCGGAACAAGAAGTCCGTGACGGTCAACTTGAAGGAGGCACGTGGCCGTGAGATCGTCGCCCGCATCGCCAGCGAGGGCGTCGACGTGGTCGTGCACAACTTCCTGCCGGGCAAGATCGAGGCCATGGGCCTGGGGTACGACCAGTTGAAAAGGGCCATGGGCCCTGTCGCGGGAGAGAGACTCATCTACGCCGCCGTCAGCGGGTATGGCTCGTCCGGTCCCAGTGCGCAGAGAGCAGGGTACGATGCCATCGCGCTGGCTGAGGCCGGACTGCTTCACATCACGGGCGAAGAGGGCGGGCCTCCCTCCAAGCCCGGTGTGGCCATGGCCGACTTGTGCAGTATGGACCCCCCTCCTTCTTTTCTTATAGACCACTCCTTCTCTCTATCTCTGAGAAAACCGAGTGGGCAACCTCCTTCACTATCGCACATCGGCTAACAAAAACTCGCAGCGGGCCTGTACACGCATGGTGCTATCCTGGCGGCGTTGCATCAGAGGGACAGGACTGGGAAAGGGTGCTTGATTGAGGGGAGTCTTTTCGAGAGCAGCCTCAGTCTACTCATCAATGTCGGCTTGGCGAGTCTGAATCTGGACCTTGACAAAGGTCCCGAGGCCAGGAGAAGAGGAAAACGACTAGGTTTGGAACATCCTAGCTTGGTGCCTTATGGAGGGTTTGAGACGAGAGACAACAAGATGATGTACGTGGCGGCAAACAACAATAGACAGTGGAAAGGCTTCTGCAAGCGAATGGGGATCGCTGGATTGGGCGAAGACGAGAGATTCAGCACCAATGACGGGAGGGTTGAGCACAGGCACGAAATCAACCGGATCCTGCAGGGGAAATTTCGAGAAAAGACAAAAGACGAGTGGATGACTGCATTCGAAGGCAGTGGACTGCCTTATGGTGCGATAAACGATGTTGTCGAGGCGTTGGAGCACCCTCAAGGCAAGGCACGGAATATGATCATCGATGTGGAGGATTTTGAAGCAGCGAGAGATGGTGTGCTGAGACTGATTGGACCTGCAATCAAGTTCGAGGGTGCACAAATGGACGTGAGGTTGAAGCCACCGTTGCTGGGCGAGCATACTGACCAGGTCCTACGAGGGCTCGGGTATGGCTCTGCTGAGGTCGCTGAGTTGAGGAAGTCCGGCGTTGTCTAACGAACAAGCATAGACCTTCACGAGCTAGACATAGATATAGATCAAAAGAAGAGATATGGGTGGTTTTGTTCAGAGACCATCGTGGAGATCCGGTAGATCTAGTCTTGTGTGATGATAGTACAAGGGCAATCCATGTCCTCACCACTGGAAAATGTACAGTGCTTTGATATTTTTGTGATTCTTGAACCCGCGTCTACAACCAACAACCCCCAGCGCCCAGCAAACACACATCAGTGTGCATCAGGTTGGGCGGTAATGTACGTGACAGCCTGGTCGACTTGATGGTTATCAGCGAGGGATCTTTTGGAGGGATCGACGTAACATACCGCTGTGAATGGCATCAGCCTCCTTGTCCGGAATCTCGATGCTGAACTCTTCTTCAATGGCCATCACGACCTCGACGGTATCCAAGCTGTCGAGTCCAAGGTCATTCTGAAAGTGTGCCGTGCCGCTGATCTAGAATAGGCCGTCAGCAATACCTCAAATCCACGGCGCAAGACCACGCTACCTTTGATGCATCAGTGACCTGCGGAAGTTAGCAATTGCAAGATCATCACACGAGACAGGTGCGCACTTTGTCAAAGTTCTTCAAAAGATCCATTATTCTCCCCTGCACCTCCTCTTTCGACAAGCCAGCAGGCGCCGAGTAGTACCGTATGCTTGGAACAACGAAGGAGGTAGTAACTCGTGATGTTTGCAGCAGGGAGGTAGAGATTCGAGATCGGAAAGCAGGTAATTGTCGGGGGACCTGGGTCCTCGTGGCCGCATAAAGCGCTCGTGCAGCGCCTGCCCGAATCATCTTGCCCTTTGGTCTGAGGGGAACGGATTGAGGTAAGAAGAATGGGAATACTGGGGAGGCGGGAAGAAGCCTTTCGCTGGGTGTAGGTAATGATTGAATTTCTGGATGGACATGCAGACAATTGCAGCAGCTTCGGGAAGGGAAGAGCTTGTTGGGGTCACGTGGAGCTAACCAATCACATTGCAGTCAATCCTATTACAGCATCAATGACCTCTGCATCTCGATTCCATCCTGCACAACGTCTTCTCTGTTGCGCTCGCCACGCATCGCCAATTCTCAGTCTGCAACTTGCACGGACGATGGTGTCGTCACTTCGTCCAGCATCGCGGCTCGTCGCGAGGCCATTGTCAGCTTCATCAGCCATCCTACGACACGCAGAACGGTCACCTTTCCTCCGAGCCACTGCCACAGCTCAATTTCATTCTTCAAGACCTAGAAATGCCCTACCCTCCGGTCCTCCGCCGCAGGGCTACAGACTGCCGAGACCCAAAAGATTCGACGAGGGTGAGGGAGTGATGGATAAAGCTAGCAACTACTTTCTTCTCACCGAGATGCTGAGGGGAATGTATGTGTTGTTGGAACAATTCTTCAGACCACCGTATGTCAATCAATCAATTAACGACGATTTCAATCCTGGAGAAAATCATACTGATATTGTGGCTGCAGCTACACAATTTACTATCCGTTCGAAAAGGGCCCCATCTCACCACGATTCCGAGGCGAACACGCATTGAGGCGCTATCCTTCTGGCGAAGAGAGATGTATCGCCTGCAAGCTCTGCGAAGCCATTTGCCCTGCCCTAGCCATCACAATCGAAGCCGAAGAAAGAGAAGATGGCTCGAGAAGGACCACCCGTTATGACATTGACATGACAAAGTGCATCTACTGTGGTCTGTGCCAGGAGAGCTGCCCTGTTGATGCTATTGTGGAGACACCCAATGCCGAATATGCAACAGAATACCGAGAGGAGCTCTTGTACAACAAGGAAAAGTTGCTTGCAAACGGTGACAAATGGGAGCCTGAATTGGCGGCTGTGGCCAGAGCGGATGCTCCTTACAGATAAAATGGTCTTGGAGGACCGCGTTCGCACACATTCTCAAATTGTACATAAGCTGTGAATCAGCATGAAGCAGAGAGTGGCTTTGCAGCGAAAATCACCATAAATTGCATTTATCTAACAGAGGTTGTTTTTCAAGCGCTGGAGTGCACTATCAGCTTAGATCGACTGGTTTGAACAACTTTGGGTAAGCTCAAAGGCCTCAAACTGGACGTGCTTGAGTATTTCTACTCCTGCGTCCCATCCCCTCCATGCCATGCGCCTGATTGCATCCATCATCCCAATGCGCGCATCGTCAACTCGACTCTGAACGCTGATTGTTAGCCACGATAAATGCGTCACCAAAAGGGAAGGGCAAACTTACACTGCAAAGGTACCTGCACTGACAGGCATCGCCCTCACCAATGTAGGCCCAATGCCCTTCCAGAATCCTCTCATCCCGTCAGCCCTCCATGTCTGTGCAAAGCAATCCCTCATGGTCTTGTATCTCTGTTCCTTCCCAAAGCCGTCGCTCTGCATCTTACTCTTGATCACATCAAAAGGGTAACTAGCGATCCAGAGTGCTTCACCTGCAAGGCCTCCATAGAAGGCTACTTTGGGAGATGAAATATCTTCGCGGCGAATGTTGTTGCGTTTTTGCTCTAGCGCCATCAGGTATTCGAAGGTCAGGAACCAGACGCCGTAGGCTTGTGCTTCTCGGTAGAGTGTGACCGCTTGGCCACGGTAGAGACCCCGGAGGACGCCTTCGTGCGCCGATAGCTTTTTGATACAATCGAGGGGACCGCTGTAAAGGCGAGCAGCTCCATGTGGCTGAGTCTGCAGACGGATACGCACATGCTCGATAGGGCCAGACAGAACAGAGTTCGTCAACCCTGCGAAAGCTCCAGCCAGATAGTATTGACCGTAAGAGAGGCCTGCTGGATGGTTCGCGCGCAGGTTTTGCTCCTCAAACGCTCGTCGAGCATAGTGGAAGGCGCCGAATTGAACCGAAACACACGCCCCAATGCCAATCAACGGGGTGAGAGTGCCTTTGTAAAACGCCAGTGGTCCTTCATTTTGGAGAATCGACGATGCACATGATAAGGCACTGGGATAGGTGGTTGTCGTCTGAAGGCGAACCTTGACGATGTCTAAGAGATTAGTCGTAAGAAAGTGCTAAGCAGGACCCAAGTCGATCAGTGCTTACCGAATGGTTGACCTGGTAGAAAGTGTTAGTGTGTGAACAAGTACGAAACAACACCGCCAAAGCTGCTTCACGACAATAAACAAAGTCACCCCGTCAAGAAAACGACAAGCATATCCACCGCAGAAACGTTGCTATCAAGATCAACGTAAACCTATCCTGTCGAAACTCACCTAGTAGAACCTGTGCGACACCCCCAGCAGCGCCCGCAAATAAATCTTTGGCAGTTCTCGCCCAACTGGTATTTCCAACCCCGTGGGCCTCAATTGCTTCGGCACCATCCGCCATCTTCTAATGCTGCTGCTCGATCGATCTCCCCAGCTAAGGCTCACCTCATTGTCGACGAGACAGAATTGTGTTTTGTAGAGGCAGACTATTTCAGTATTAGATTCTTTTTCCTTCGCGGCACGTCATTCGTTAGCTTCTCACGGGCGGTACTCCGTCGCTGTCGCGGGTTTGACCGCTAGTTCGTGATTGGCTCTTTTCGCTGGACGAGGATGTGCTCGTAGGGACTCGATGCTCGCTGTACTGTCCGACAAAGTGCTTCTTAGTCAGTACGCCATCTGCAGCATTTGTGTTCGCTAGAGAGGGTAGATTAATTTGTAAAAATGAAGTACCATGTTGGACAGCAGACTTCCTGGCACGGGGTAGAATTGCGCTTGGCGGTCGGTAGACTCTGAAGTAGGTATCTGCGCTGAGTTTCTTTTGATTCACCCAAATGGGGTCGTCCCCAAAAAAAAGTTGTAGATACGAAGTCGATGTGGCGTGTCTCCTATTGAAATCAGTAACGGAACAAAACCATCCGACTTGGGTGAGGCAACAACAGACCAGCATGCGTAGGGCAGTGACGCGAAAGGTATATTCAGACAGTCGTCTTCCATTATATGTTCTACGAGATAGACACTGACCGGTCTACATCAGCTGTTACAAGGGCAAGACATCTGCTTTTTCTGCGCTTTCCGATACGCCGCCGAGTCTCGCTATGCTAGCTCCCTCCAATCGCAGCGTCGACTTTATAGAGCTGCCAGTGCATCGAAACGTCCAGCTGGAGCAGCAGTCGCCCGAATAGAAGAGGAGGATGACGATTTCGCTCCCCCGGCGGCGCCAGCACGAGAGCTTCTCGGCTGGAAATGCCGTTGCAATCACGTCAACAAGCCTGCGAGATCAGAGTGTACGATATGCTTGAGTTCTCGTCCACAAAGACCCGAAATGGTCTATTCGGACCACAGTTCATCGCTCTTTCCTCCTTCTCCTCTCCAATCTCTTCCTCCGTCAAACGGTCGACCCCGAAACGGTCACAGCCCTGCTGGTGAAAGCTCAATATCGGAGATCCTGTCCCGCACGCAATCGGACTTCCAACAGAGATCGCGCAATGAGCCTCCGCCTGATCCACGATCTCGACCTACACAATCTCAGCGCCAGGAGCAGTGGTCTCCAATGGGCAGGGCTCGCCGAGACGATAATGGCAATAGATTCGATAGGAGAAATGGTAGGGGTGATGAACTCTCGAGCGAGGCCTCTCCCGAAACCGAGCGCCCACTTTTCAGATACTCGCATATCCGGAAGCCATCTGCAGACCGAAGAGGGAGCGACAATAATACGAATGGGTTTAAGAAAGAGCTCGGGACTTCCTCTCCACCATCAAGGATAGGCAATGCTCTAAAATATCGGGGACCCGAGAGTAGGACGGCTGGAGAATCACGTCGGTCGGCGCCTTTTGGGGAAGGAGTTGGATCAACCGAAGAGAAACCCAGCGCTCCCCCCTTCCGATCTTCACCGAGGGACTCTCTGGGCCCCAGAGGAAGCGGTCGAGAGAGGCGAGTCTCGAAACCTACTGGACAGGATTTCCCAAGGCGTTTCCCGCATGGATCTGGAGCAGACAAAGAGCCGAGTATGAGGGGTGCTCGCGACAATGCCTCAGTCTGGCGACCTGATTCAGCGGGTGGTCGGCAGAGAGCATTCGATGCAAGAACCAGCCGGGACCGACCTGTAAAGAGAACATCCGAAGCATCGGAGGGGCAAGCTACTCCCGAAGAAGAATCGGCTGTACTAGTGGAGACCGAGCTTGGAGAGGATGCTGAAGGCGACAGGCGCAAGCGAAAACTCGTAGGTGGCAAGGATCTTGACAGAAGAGCTCGGCTTTATGAAATCGAGGACGAGGAGCCTCTACAGGTGTCTCGAAGAGCTAAGCTTCCCACCGCTAGGAGAAGTGGTGTCTCCAGGGCAGGTTCATTGGACTTTCACTTTGACCCCGATCTGGCGGATGAATTTCCCGACGAGGCAAAGGCAAGGCGGAAGAAGAAGGGAAAACAAGCCAACGCGAAACAACAAACGCCAGCACGCCCAGAAATACTTCTTCCAGAGTTCATCAGTGTGGAAAAGCTAGCGCAAGCCCTTAAAGTGAGACTACCAGACTTCGTCGACAAGCTTGAAGAGGAGGGATTTGAGGGTGCAAGGTACGACCACGTTCTGGATTCGAGCACGTCTGCCATGTTTGCCGAAATCTATGGGTTTGAAGCTGTCGTCAAAACCATTGATGAGACTGGGGATATCTTCCCGCGTCCTGCAGCGGAAGATCCTTCGACGTTGCCGCCTCGACCACCCATTGTGACAATCATGGGTCACGTCGACCACGGGAAAACCACCATCCTTGATTACTTCAGGAAGGCGAACGTGGTTGCAACAGAGCATGGGGGCATCACCCAACATATTGGGGCTTTCTCCGTCACGATGCCTGGATCAGAACGCAATATCACGTTTCTGGATACTCCTGGGCATGCTGCATTTTTGGAGATGCGCAGAAGAGGTGCTGTTGTGACCGACATTGTGGTCTTGGTTGTTGCAGCAGACGACAGTGTCAAGGCTCAGACTGTAGAAGCCATCAAACACGCCCGGGAGGCCGGTGTGCAAATTATCGTGGCAATCAACAAGGTTGACAAACCTGAAGCCGACATTGAGCAAGTCAAGCGAGATCTGATGCAACACGAGATCGTCGTGGAAGACTTTGGAGGAGACTATCAAGCCATACCTGTGAGCGGCAAGACCGGTAAAGGCATGGAAGATTTGGAAGAAGCGATTCTCACTCTGGCTGACGTTGCCGACTACCGTGCCGAAAATGACGGACCAGCGGAAGGATGGATCATTGAAAGCAAAGTTGGTGCCACGGGTCGTGTCGCTACTATTCTCGTTCGTCGTGGGACTTTGAGACCAGGCGACTTTATTGTTGCCGGCACTACCTGGGCTCGTATTCGAACTCTGCGAAACGATTCAGGAGAATTGATTGACGCTGCACCTCCGGGCACCCCTGTCCAAATAGATGGCTGGCGAGGAGATGATCCCGAGGCAGGCCTAGAGGTGTTGCAGGCAGATACCGAGCAGAGAGCAAAAGAAGCGGTGTCGGTAAGAAAAGAGCGCGAGGAAGCAGCCTGGGAGATGGACAATATGACGGCGATCAACGCAACACGCGCCGAGGAAGCGGCAGCTCGAAGCAAAGTCCTGGAGTGGGAGAAAGACCAAGGTTATCTCTCCATGGGGTACAAACGGCGTCCCAAGGACAATGAAGGCTGGATCGAGAAAGAGTCTTCAGGGCCTCAACTTGTTCATTTTGTCGTCAAGGCCGATGTGGCTGGCAGCACAGAGGCCTTGGTGGCTGCTGTGAGTGCCATTGGCAACAACGAAATCCGGGCAAACATCGTTCATAGTGGGACGGGCGGCTTGACCGAGTCGGACATCAAGAAGCTGGCTGCAACCGGCGAAGTTGCTTATGCCATCTCATTCAATCAACCCATCGACAACGACATCCGTCAACTTGCAGCAGCTGCTAGGATTCAGATCCTTGACCACAACATCATTTACAAGGTTACCGACGAAGTCACGGAGAAAGTCAGTGCAGAATTGCCTCCAATTGTGACCCAGCGCGTGTTGGGAGAAGCCGAGGTTGGAGATATCTTTGACATCAAAATTAAGAAAGGGTCAATAAAGATCGCTGGGTGCCGGGTGACCAACGGTACGATTCGCCGCTCGGAGAAGATCCGAGTCTTGAGGAAAGGCGAGGTGATTTACACTGGTCAGTGGTTTCATGTGTATTTGGTTGTGGGGTCCACTAACGAAGCACTAGGCACACTCAATTCCTTCAAAAACATCAAGAAGGATGTTACCGAGATGCGGAAAGGCTCTGAATGCGGCATGGGTTTTGAGAACTGGGAAGCATTCGAAGTGGGCGACCAGATCCAGTCATTTGAGGAAATCAGCGAGAAGCGAGCCTTGCATTAGCGCCCTACGTCGACCAGCTGACCAGCAATGTTTCTTTGGAGAGAGTAGTTCTCAAAGAGACTGGGACAGAAAGCAGCAAGATGAAACAGGGCGGTGGAGGTGGAGCTGGCGGCTCTGCATGAAGCCGTTGAGGCCGCAAGGCTGGCGCCCTTTTGGGGAATCATCCCCAGCCAATCATTCGCCTGTCTCGGGCTGGTCTTGGCAACATTTTCGCCTCTGCCAGCATCTATGTTGATCTGCCTTGGCCTCCCGACCACCAACCATTCCTGTCTCTGCTCTTTCTCGGAAACAAAGATCCTCTTCTGCATAGACGACTTGCAGCTACTGCGTTTGTTTCACGGCATAGAAGAAACATGTTTCAATCAACAGACATAGAATCAGATTAGAACTGCCAGAAATACCACCACGATGGTGTCGCCAATCTGGTACGCGCCGCCTCACGATACTTCAAAAAGGTCGACAGCAGTATCTGGGAACAAGATGTGCGCTGGAAACTCTTCTCTCATACATCTGAATCTGTTTGCATAGCTGAGGAGTTTTGTTCGCCTCTACATTTCTGTCTGCACGCGGGTGTCCAACGATTTCATTGATCCGTCTTCCATCAGCCCCGTGTACACCACTGCAATTTCCTTGACCTCAGATACTGCTGGACAGTCATGCATGCCTTCGTTTCCATAGTTGGCCTCCTGTTTCTGTTGACACTCATCTCAGCAGGTCCCATTCATAGGTATGTTTTCGTCGGTGTTTTCTTGGACACATGTTGATTTCGTCGCAGGCCTGATAATGTAATACGTCGTGTGGACCAGCCACAAAAACGCTATGTGGTGAACAAACTCTCAGTGACTCGTGGACCCTTGAAGAGACGACAAGCTCCTACAGATCCGGTGAACCAACAGGCTGCGTCGCAAACCACGCCGAGTATCAACCCATTTGCTGCCCCGACAGGGAGTGGAACGGAAAACGGGGCGGTCCCTGCTGTTGGGGTGGGAGGCGATAATACGAGTCTGATCAGCTTGTTGACGCAAACCACAATCTCACTGGCTACTCAGGCAGCAGCGCCGCGCGAGACGGTAACTGCTGCAGCCGAGAGCTCTGCCGCTGAACAGACGGCTGCCACAGAGGGCTCTACGCCGAGTGGACCTGAGGCGGTTGGGTCCGGAACAGCCATTCAACCCAATGCGGCGCAGACCGGGGCACAGGAAGCACCGACCTCGACGGTCACGGTACAAGCCCAAACGACCATCGTGGAGACCGTTCTTGTGACAGCCCAAGTCACTGCGGCCGCTTCAACCACCTCGTCAGATGCCGTGGCAGAAGCATCTCCGTCGTCGGATGCAGGGGCTGGAGACCAAGGAGAACAACAACCTGCGGGGTCTGTGACGACCGTGTTTGTCACTGCTAGTCCAACCTTTACGGGTCCTATTGCTGGGTACACGACGCTTACGCCGGACGCGAACGGCAATGCCGCAAGCACCGCCACCGCTCAAGAGCCGGCGCCAGCAAGCACCACATCTCCCAATTCCCTGGGCGCCGTTCAGCCCGCGACCGACACAGCTACACTGCCGTCATCGTCTTTGCCAGCACCGGCTTCTGAAGCCACACCCACGTCGAGCGTGGACACGGGCGCGGCGTCTGCGTCTTCAGCAACAGCAGCCTCGGCAACACCTGCAGCAGCAACCACCACTTCGACAACGGACGGCCTGGCCGTGATCCCCGTGACGCCCGACGCGACGCCGGCACAGGCGCAGGCGACGGTGACGGAGACGGTGACGGAGACGGTGACCATGACCATGACGGTTACTGCGCGGTGAGACATGGATGTGAAATTGGCGCAGGCGGAGGGGAAAAGGATCTCACATAACTGTTGTATATATATACCCAGACAAAATAAGTTGTGTACCGTGTGAAATTGATGGATTTACAGCGTCCAATCATGATCAGAATCAGAATCAGAATCCGAAGACGACGAAGGAGAAGGAGTAGAGGGGGAAATGTGAATAAAATGTATTTTTACCAAGATGGACTTGAACTGACGGACTGACGGACTGACCGACTACATTGATTGGGAATGGGATTGGTCATTGGTCATTGGCCATTGATTTTCTCTTCCCCTTTTCCCAGTCTGTCATCTATCATCTCGTCTTTCTCTTCCTTGCCGTTCTCACCTTCTAGCCCTAGCCCTAGCCCTCACCCTAACAACACCAAACAATAGTTCAAGATGGCAGGCAGGCAGGCAGGTAGGCGATCACTCGGTCAATCGGTGTCGGTGGCCGCGCCCAATTCTCCCGTCTCCCAACCTCCAATTCCGTTCCAGTTCCAATTCCCAGATTCAGTCCCGTTTCGGCCTCACTTCCACGAGAGACTAAACACCTCCGCCCCCGCCTTTGACAGACCGATCTCGACATCTCCCCCTTCGGTCTTGATACTCGTCGGAACCCTCTCGCCTTTCCTCTCCAGCACAATTACTCCCGAGGGATCGGGCACCTTGTAAAACCGCCGGGCGGAGCGGCTGAGGAACCCCTCGAGGTTGTCCTGCGTGACTTGGTCGTCGGACAGGACGCCGCGGGCGATGGCCTCCTCGAAGGCGAGGAGGACGAGTTGTGTGGCGAAGGGTTGGGTGAAGACGCCGGCGGGGACGGGCTTCGCTTGCGTTTTGGAGGAGAGGGCGTGGGGGCGGAGTCGCTGCCACTACATCGAAGAGAAAAATGGGGTCAGATGAAGGAGATGGGAGGTGCAGGTTGGAGGTTGGGGGGGGGGGAATAGATGGCAGCAAATGTGTGTGTGTGTGTGTGGGATATCAATCTATATCATTCGACAAAGTGACATTGGGAGGCGGGAATTCTTACAAGAAAAACTTGGGGTCGCCGCTGCACGCCGCCTGGATCAGGGCGTCCCGATCAGACGCCTTTTTCGGGATCGGTTTACAGAACGCCAGGGGATCCACGTTGCTGTCATCGCCTGTCAGGTAGAGATGGTGTGCCGTGATCGTCCCCACAACTGACGGACCGCAAGCCCGTACGGCATCCAGCGCCGCGGCGGTGGAACAGTGCTAACAAACACAATGGTCGTCAATAATAACATACCTTCTCCATGACATGGGCTTTTCCTAAGCGAAGACGATCGACACACTCACCTCGAGGACACATCGGAGCCGTGGGAACCTCTCGTGAAGCTTCTTCAGTTCCGGCAGGAAGGCTTCTTCGAGGGTGATGTCGTCGTTGGGGAGAGGGCCCGGCCACTCGCCGTGCAGGTTGAGCACGAGGTCGTGTTCCTGCATGGCGGCGAAGACGGGGGAATAGGCGCTGAGAAAATCCGCCGGTACGCCGGACTCGGAGTTTGTGGTGACGCCTGGTTTTGAAACAGGGTAAAGGATCGCGTTAGTACCGCAGAGGAAAGGGGGAGGGGGGATAACAGTAGACCTCGTAGATGGCAGATGTGGTCTGATTGCTTTCCTTCCTTACCTTGAGGATACATCTTGACTCCAGTAATGCCCGCTGCTGCGGCCTCGGCGATCACTTGGGGGGTGATGGAGGGATGGAGCTGGGATGTTTCGCCCATGTTAGAAGGCCGTGTGGAAGATTTATGTTTGGCGTTGGAGCAAAGCAAACATGGGTCAATCACTCACGTAGAGGGACATGAGATACTGGACTCGAGGTTCGATGGACCGGAGAGCAGATTGATACTCCAGAGCTTGGGCGACGGTAGTGATGGGCGGTTGGAGATTGGGCTGATGGAACAGTTAGTGATTTTTCTTTGAAGGATAGGCCACTGTGTACATACCATGACAAAGACGGTGTCGACGCCTCCGTTCAAAACCTGCCGAGCCACCAATTGCATGACCTGATAGCAAGAAAAGACTTTTCAGTTTGCAGATTCCCCCCCAAGTATCAAGAGGTGGTGGTCAATTTACTTTGCCCTGCCGGAGATGGACGTGCATGTCTGCCGTGGGTGGCAGTTCTAGACGCTGGACATCTCGAAGTCTCATCTTGTACAAGTTGTTACAAGGAATTGGTTGGTTTGTGAGTGAGAGTGTGGGAGAGGAAGAGGTTCGTCCTGATGGCTAGTTCAGTGGATTATATAGACTTCGGTGGGTGTTGGGACTGCCGGCTCCAATAGATTGACGGGACGACGAAACAGCAATGGTGTGTGCACTTGCTATAGGCATGTATGTAGTTATATGACTCAAGGCTCGAAGGTCGTCAAGGTCTCTTGTCTATCCACTGGTGAATCGTGATGAGGTGGAACGGGGGAACACGAGTTTTCGACACTAAACCGAGTTGGTCAAGCCAGGAACGGAATCCAGAGTTTCGGGATCGACGGTGGATCTTAATGTTGTCTTGTTTGGGGGGAAATGTTGCCAGCATGTGAGAGAGATCAGTTCTTTGTATGGTGTAAGGAAACAACGTGGCAAGACTGTGTGGTGTATACCGAGACAATGTCTCTTGTTCCCACCCACCTCATCGTCGTCTGCTGCCACGCCATCTACCTGGGCGCCGGCCCCGACTCGGCCAGCGAGGACGAATCCAACTGGCTCATTGAGCCCTTTCAGAGTGGCGAGACAAGCACGTACATCAAACACGTCGAGGCCGGGGTGAAGGAGCTGGCGCGAGACCAGGAGAATGCCATCCTGGTGTTGAGCGGTGCGGCCACCAAGCCTGACAAGACGCCCATCACCGAGGGGGATGGCTATCTGGTAAGTATCTAAGCGATGAGCACCCATTGAGTCTCTGCTGAACGGACATGAAAAAAGAATGTGGCCATCGAGCATGGTCTCTTCGGGTTGGACACCTCTGCTGCCACCGCTCTGAGACAGCGCATCTTCGTCGACCGCTACGCCACCGACTCGTACCAGAATATTCTCTGCTCGCTAGTCCAATTCCCTCTCTTTGTCCGACAACTCCTGTCCGAGCAACAGCAGCATGGTCAGACGAACAATACGCCCTTCCCAACAAAACTCACCATCGTCTCCCACGCCTTCAAACGCGCCCGCTTTCTCGACCTGCACCTCCCGGCGCTGTGCTTCCCGCCCGCATCACCCTCGACCGTCTTCATCGGCATCAACCCGCCCTTTACCGCCACGAAACTCGCCGAGATCGAGGAGGGCGATCGGCTGCGCGGCTACGGCGCCTGGGAAAAGGACCTGTACGGCGCAGGGGAGGGTCTCAGCCAGAAGAGGGAGAAGAGAGGCTGGGACGGAGAGAGGTTCCGGACGGAGGTTCTGGAGAGACTTGGCGATGAGGAGGGGTCGTGCAGGAGGGAGTTGGAGGGTTTGGTGGATTGGCGTGGTGGGAGTGATGGCGTGACCTTGTGGCAGGGCGGTGTTCCGTGGAAGAAGTGAGCGAGTTTACGCACAGTATAGCAAATCACACCGAATCGCATTGAATCACGTTGAAGTCGGTCGGCATGGTGACAAGCACTCTGATGTATTGCGAGACGAGACAAGACAAGACAAGAACAATCTATCAAGACATCCATTTCTCATATGGACTGACCGTCACACCCTGCACACGATTCTATCACCTTAACCTCCTGACTTCCCTCCAGCTGTCGTAATCTTCTCTTCCAAGAACCATCGTCCCGTCTCAGTACCGTGGCTTCGACTTCTCGGCCCACACATCCATCGCCTTCACGACCGGAGCTTGCCCAAACTTCACTTGTTCTCGTAGGATTTGTTCTCGACGTATCCAATGGATATCAGCGCTATCGACCACCAGCCGCGGATACATGTCGCTGGTCCAACTGGAAAGGTCCGTTGGGGTTGAGGGGGGCGGCGATCTCGGTGCAGCTGGTGCTGGAACTTGGACGAGACCTGGACCTGGGGTTGGGACTGGTGCAGCAGCCATGTGGATCTGGGACGGTGCCACCGCAGGAATTGAGGGTTGAAACGGCGCGGAAAATGACGGCGGATAGTGATTTGGTCGAGGAGGCGGATGCGGACCCAGCCGAGGAGTCAGAATCTGTCCCTGTTGGTGCATTGGATATGTCGGTCGCTGGATATCTTGAGAGAAACCAGGCCCTAGATGATAGTGAGCCGCGGCAGAGGAGCCGTAAGGTTGATACGGGGCGTGATGTTGGGCAGGAGCTGGACCGTAAGCTGGTGGAATGCCGACGGAATTTCTCATAGGACCATATGGATGTTCGCCTTGGTACTGTCCTTGAGCAGACATGCGCGCTGGAGGGGCGTTCCTGGGATAATCGTGCCACCCTTCATATGGGAGTGCTGGACCTGGTGCCCGATACAGTGCTGGAAATGGACCCGGACCGAATCCTGTAGCAGGAGTGAAGCCTCGAGCAGCTGCGTTGAATGGAATCCCCCAAATAGGTGGTTGTACTGACCCTCTCGCAACTCCCTGATTGCGAACATGTTGCAGGGTATGCAGAATCTCGACGCTGGTGCCAAACTGCAACGCGTGATTGCGCAGGCGTAGAAAGAGCTTCCGTGAGATGACACGCCACTTAGAGTGTGAGGCGTGCTCTTCAGCTCCTCTCAGGGCGCTTGTCACTTCACGGAGAAGCCAGGGACCATCGCGAACCGTAAAGCCTTGCGGTACTTGTGGTGTCCGGCTCACATAGGCTGAGACCGAAAAGTTGTTCTTGATTTGAGCGGCGACGGGCCCGGACACGTCGGTCAGGGATGTTAAGAATTGGTTCCAGGAGGTTGTCTGGTTGATAGGAAGCCGAACTCGCATGTTGGAGGGTTTATCGACAAAGTAGAACGGCAAGGATTCTGATACCTGAGAAGACATGATTTCGGGGAACGGGGCCAACAGAGATAGAAGGTGTTTTCCCAGTTGTGATGAGGAACTCTGGACTTCAACACTTGCACCTTCTGCTTGGAGTTGTGGAAGATTTATTTCTATTTGTTAACGAAATGCCTCTGCTTACTTGTTTGCTTGACTGACAGCCATGAAACATGGTCTTTGTGGATATTCGCTTCGACAATTGTATTGACAAAGGTGAGAAGAAGGCAGGGGACATGCTGCCGTGCCGTTGAGCAAACACACTGCCGATCGTGAAGTATGTCATTGTTGGTTCAAATTTTACCAATACTAGAATCTGTATCCTCCCATGGTTTGTCATGAACAGCGTGTGAACTGGTATTTGCACACTCCTGTATTTGGCCCTGCGACGTAAAGGGCGAGCTCAGATAATGAGGAACCATAAAAGGTCAGAAAGCATATACATAGGACGCATTGTAATGCTACCGGTGCTTGGCAAGCTTTGGACCACTTGTACTCTTTGGAAGCGTGTCAGCAGCTCGACAAAGAGCCCTGGTCAAGATGCAAGAGTGCATTTCTATCAACTGGTACAAGGGTGTAGAACAGGACGACCGCAATGAGCATCAGGGACATAATTGCCCCTCGCCTTTCATTGTTAAGATTTAGATTGAATGAAACTCCGCAATAGAAACTGATAGAGTAGATGAAATTGAAAGTCCCAGTAACAAGTCGAGGTTGATATCAAACACTCCATACCCGAGTTGGACTAGTGCAACCCGTCGACGCTAACACAGAAATAGAAAGTTGGCCGATCGGACCGATTCAAATGGGAAGACGAGGCTGAACTCGCCAGCCTTGAAATTCCCTCAAATGCACTAAGCCCGATTGGTCCTACAACCTTGAGCTCCATCTCCGGGAAACACTGCGTCTCCCCGGCCAGCGGCGTTCTGCTCGCTACAATTTCTCAGCGCTTTTAGCTTCTTCCAGCTATTTGGTTGCTGCATTCCCTTGCGACTTTTGGTCGCTTCCCTTCATTGTCCTGTCAACTTCTGATTTATCGACCGAGTCACTCTCAAGATGCTTAAGACATTGGTACCCCGGACGGGCCGGTCGCTCCTCTCATCGAAAGCTCCGCATCTGGGGCCAGCGAACCTCCGAACCGCTCCCAGCTTCCAGATCGTCTCCCAGAATCAGCAACGGCGGAGAGGATACGCTTCGGAGTCCTCAGAATATGACATTGTCTTCATTGGGGGCGGTGTCGCAGGCTATGTTGGTGCAATAAAAGCAGGCCAGTCAGGGCTGAAGGTACATATATCCTAGTTTGTGACTCAAAGAATACCTGGGAACCGGTCGTCTGACTCTCTGGGTAGACAGCATGTATTGAGAAGAGAGGAAGTCTCGGAGGCACATGTCTGAACGTCGGGTGCATTCCCTCAAAATCTCTACTCAACAACTCACAGCTCTACCACCAAATACTCCACGACACCAAGAAGCGAGGCATCGACGTCAATGATGTCCAGCTCAACCTTACCCAGATGATGAAGGCCAAGGATGAATCTGTTGTTGGCCTGACGAAGGGTGTCGAATTCCTGTTCAAGAAAAACAACGTTGACTACATCAAGGGCACGGGGACTTTTGCAGATGAACACACCATCAAAGTCAACCTGCTCGAGGGTGGCGAGACTGAGGTCAAAGGCAAAAATATCGTTATTGCTACTGGAAGCGAGTCAACACCATTTCCCGGTCTGACGATCGATGAAAAGAAAGTCATCACCAGCACAGGTGCAATTGCTCTGCAAGAAGTGCCCAAGAAGATGGTGGTTATTGGTGGTGGTATCATTGGCTTGGAAATGGTATTTCAACCTCCACATCCCCTCTGCTACGTCTTTTCTAATGTGTCACCAGGCTTCAGTATGGTCTCGCCTGGGCTCCGAAGTCACCGTCGTCGAATTCCTTGGCCAAATTGGCGGCCCTGGCATGGATGCCGAAATTGCCAAACAAGCACAAAAGATCCTGAGCAAGCAAGGCATCAAATTCAAGGTCAACACCAAAGTCACTCAGGGCGACGCCAATGGTGATGGCGTCAAGATTGAGGTTGAAGCTGCAAAAGGTGGCAAGAATGAATCTCTGGACGCAGACGTTGTGCTCGTGGCCATCGGCCGTCGACCTTACACCGAAGGCTTGGGTATTGAGAACATCGGCGTCGAAGTGGATGAACGCAAACGGGTGGTCATTGACCAAGAGTACCGCACTAAAATTCCGCACATCCGATGCATCGGCGACGTTACCTTCGGCCCCATGCTCGCACATAAAGCCGAAGAAGAAGCGGTCGCCTGTGTCGAGTACATCACCAAGGGCTATGGACATGTCAACTACGGTGCCATTCCATCCGTCATGTACACGCACCCCGAAGTCGCGTGGGTAGGTCAGAATGAGGGCGAGCTGAAGGCTGCTGGTGTGAAGTACAAAGTGGGCACCTTCCCCTTTACCGCCAACTCGCGTGCCAAAACCAACCTCGATACCGAAGGGTTCGTCAAGTTCCTCAGCGATGCGGAAACAGACAGGATCCTGGGTATCCACATCATCGGACCGAACGCAGGCGAGATGATTGCAGAGGGCACATTAGCTCTCGAATACGGCGCGAGCAGCGAAGATGTGGCCCGGACATGCCACGCCCACCCGACACTGGCCGAGGCGTTCAAGGAAGCGGCCATGGCCACATATGGAAAAGCCATCCACTTCTAAGCGCGCAGGCGAGGTTATCAGGACCGGGGCGTATGAGGGAAGATGCAGATACCGCGCTGAGACGGCTAGTGTTATCTATATCCGTTGAACAAAGCGTGTCTGAAAACGAGCAGGGAAATTTGGGCAGCACACAAGCAGCATTGTACTTGAAAACTACCTACCTACCTAGGCATGTAAAAAAAATACTCCTCAAGAGTCCCCCACCCACAAGATTATTTGGGACTCATCCATATATCGAGTACATGTATCGAGTATGGAGTGTTTCTTGACGATATGTTCACAATACTCGGATACACGGTGGTCAGAATGCACCACAAGATCTCGTCGTGAGTCATCGGTACCCTTGGCAACCATCCTCCGTACTCTGTTCTCTGTTCTCTGTACTCAATAACAAACACTGTACTCAGTACGAAAGTACACCTCACACACCTACCTACACACCTGCAGTACCGGGAGGCCCGCTTATCAGCGCTTACCATCGCGACCGAGCACAGATTCCAAGTACTCGGTGGTGTCGGTAAATTCGGAGTTTTGGAATTAGGTATTCCGAGTCTAGTACCTCGTACTCTCGCAAAGTGCGGACTCGTTGCGCAGTGGTTGCGCGGGGTGACGTCGTTGGTCGGCAGTCGGATAGTCGGACTCATGATCCCGAATATACTCGGTGCTCATGCTCGGGGTTTCATCAGTTTATCCCACCATGGCCCTTTAAACTATTTAATCAGAGGGAACGAACATTATGTGATGTGATTTGAATGGGAAGGCAATGTTGACAGACTTTGTATCGGAATCACTGTTCAAAAGACCGGGTTCTAACTTTTGCATATCTCCATGATTACTGCTACCTCAGAGCTACTTGAAGACGGTATTCTTCTGCCCGTCACAAACAAGTTATGACAGCGCCGAGTAGACGACCATGTGCTGTATCATACACATTAAGAGCAGTTGGACCAGTGAGGATCATCTGCATTACCCAGATCTTGCACACATTCGTTTCATAGCAGACATTCCATCTCACGCATTCGCTCCGGTTTCTCAGCTCCTCCCGTCTCCATCATTGGGATGTTGTTGTGTATCGAAACGCCGGGCTTCCAAGCATGCAAAGCAGTTATTCTAAAGGGAGTGACAGAGTTGATGTCCAACGCCGATTGAGGAGGGGCGAGAAGCAGCGAATCAAAATACACCAGGTATTTGTCGTCCAGATTAGGCCAGCTTTGCTGTAGACCGATTTGCCGCCCATTATCCTCGTTGGGGTTATCATAAAAGCATGGCTCAAGGTGTATCGAAGGCAGCATTTAGACTTCGCATGAAGTTAGCCCTCAACTCCCGAAGAGATCCGGAAATGTCTTCAAGCATACGTGATGCAGAGGTCGAGGAGCAGGATTGGGCCTCTGTGTACTTCTCCATTTCCCAAAGCTTCTGCTCACATCTTTACACCTGAGACATTGCTGGGCGCGCACCTCTAGAGCGGATAGGACCTCTCAGGTTGACACCACCACTGCGAGCATCGAGAATAGAGAAGAACAAGCTAGCCATCCAGGCTGCCCATGCGAACCAGAGGAAAGCGGTAGCTGCCTGTTCCTCTCGGCATCGGCCTTCCCTGTCGTTGGAACCGTTTGTAAGGTGGTTGTGGAGGGTATATTCCTGTCAGAAGCAATCAGCCAATGTTTCTCGAGGAGCAATGCGCGCATGCGCAACATGAAGGGTCGTACGTCATTGCTGCAAGAATGCGCCCCGAGCTCGGCAGCCATGGCGACGGCGGCGCAGAAGAGGAAGATGCAGTTGAGAAGATCGACAATAACGGGAAAGATTGCATGGCCCATGAAAGAGTCGTTGAAGGCAACGGCGACCAAATAGAACAGCGACAGCATGCCAAATGCCGCCACAAACATATCGTAGTTGATCAATGAGGGGTTACCGGCGAAGGCTATGGCGATGACGTTGCCGATGAGGCCCATGATAATGACTATGAAGACGAACTGCGCAAGGATTCTAGTCAGTACTGCGGGCTTGCTACACAGTATGAGAGCTCCCCAAGGAACCTACCTGGATCGCCCGCAGGATGAGGTTAATTGTTCTGGACACCATCTTGGCTGCTTGATTGAGACCTGGATGAGCGATACAGCTGTTTCAATGTGCTTGGAGATACTGCTGTAACTCGAGTACTTGTGAAAAGGTGCAGGTGGAAAGAAGATGTGAGAGAAAAAGTGTGGTAGAGGCAGAATTGTGTGTAAAGTAGCTGTAGGTCAAGGTGGAGAGCAACGGAACGGAGTGGAAGGTGGAATGATGTACTGGCTTGACTGGGCAGTTTGAGCTCTGAATGACGGAGCTTCTTCTCTTGTGAGAAGCAGATGCCGGGGGAAAAGAAGAAGAGGGGCGCCACCCGGCGTCTACCTACAGGGCGAGGCATCGTAAGCTTCGCTGTGACGCGGCGGACACTGGGTGACTGGGTGACCATGGGTGACCCGGGTTTGCCAACGACGTCACTGGCTGAAGCATCTCCCTGGGGGAGTGACGCCAACTGCAAAAAGCTTAGCTAGCCAGGGGAGCAGCTGGGGGGAGCTGGCCCAGGCTCATTATTATTAGGCGAGTGGACTCGATTTTCCAGGCTTCTTCCACCTGTCATGCCTGTTTTTCCGGGTGATTCATCACTTTCCACAGACGCCCACAGCTGCCCACTGTCCACTAACCCAGGCATCCCAGGAACCACACCCACCCGGGTCGTTCGGTAACACTGGGCATCTCAATCAGGCGCCCATAAACAGCATGGTGTCACTGTGGCGACCTACTCTGCCCTTGTCATTAGAGCCAATGGGGTCGAAGGTTCGTCCATGAGCTTCCGGCTTCGCGATGAGCTCACACCGAATTGATCTCATCCTGGCCATCGTGCAGCTTGTTTCGGTCATGCTTGGCTGTCAGAGCAACCTGGTTTGCAAGTTTCATCCTCAGCTTTGTGCCCAGGCAACGCGACGAGTGGCCCTGAGTGAAGCTCTAAAACGAGAAATCACGTGGCACACGCGCCTGCGGAAGAACCGGTACTTGGGGCACATGCGGCAGAGATACCACACGCTCCCCGCCCCAGTTGGGTACGTACATATGTCTATTGTCGTCGCGGAAACAAACTCGAAACAAGGTATGGGCAAGACGCCTTACAGGTTATTGTCCATCCTCAACCAATCCAGCCTCGCCCGCTCCAAGTAACTCAGACACAGCTGCGGTGGAGGCTATTCAAGCTGACCAAGGCTTCTCCTACTTTGTTTACAATCAGGCACTCCGGAACAATCAACTCTTATCCTTGAATCACCTAGAGCTTTTCAAATGTCGGCGTCCTCTTTTGGAGTCCGCTGAGCATGGCTCTCTTAACATCAGAGCTCTGCACCATACCCGCATTCCAGACCGCGGTATAATTGAGATTGTCTTCGACGGTTCTCCCCCAGGCGGCGTCGAGGATGTTCTTTGTACCCTGGACGGCGACAGGGCTCTTGGTCGATAGGTATTGGGCGTATTTGAGGCCTTCTTGGATGAGATCCGCCTTGTTTCCATTTACCACACGGCTCACAAAGTTGTTCTTGAGCGCTTCCTCGGCGGAAAATGGTAGTGCACTGAGACAAACGTCCTTCACCCAACTGGTCACCCCTCCCACCACCTTGGGGAGTCTGCTTAGAGTCCCCACGTCCGCCGCCAACCCAATATCAACCTCCTTGACGCAGAATTTGGTGTCGGCGGCGCAAAAGCGCACATCGCATGCTGATGATAGATCAATCCCGAGCCCGTAGGTGTACCCATGCATTAGGGCAATTATGGGTTTCTCGCAACGCGCCACGGCCGAGATGACATCCTGTAGGTCAAGTATTTCCCTCCGTATCACGGTCGCCTTGCGTGAGGGATCCGCGATGTCGGCTGAGAGGGGGTTGTCACTTTTGGCTGCTTGCTCAACATCCAGGCCTAATGCCTCTTCTTAGCATCTCGTTGTGCTCTACCCGTCTAGATGTCCGTTACTCACCTGCAGTGAAGGCTCGGTCTCCAGCCCCCGAAAGCAAGATACACCGGACATCGGGGTCGTGGGATAATTGTTGCACGATGGCCTTTAGTTCAAACCACATGGGCGTAAAAAAGGCATTGAGCTTTTGTGGACGGTTGATCTCGATGTGCACGACATATTGCGCGGGAACCGTGACATTGAAGAACTTGACCTTTGAAAAATGTTGGAGCGCCATGATCTCGGATACAGGCCTGGTTCTAGCGAAGTAGGGACTCGTGTGCCGCAAAGGGTCTTGAAAGAATAGAGAGAGATTTTTCTGACTCGGTGGTGGTTGTCAGAAGCCTCCTTTGTATGCAAATGTCAGTCTTTGCTCACTCAGGGTTGCCTCGGCTCAGACATTTGGATTGCTGCTTGAGTGTCACGTGCAAGTCCGAGGTGCGCCTCTCCTCCTTGATCTTCGGTTATCAAACACAGAGACATTCGGGTATCCCCTTCTTTTCACCTTCATCAACTCTGCTTCGAAGATGGCCGTCGAAACACCTCGTATACCTGCGGTTATGATGGCTTGGCGCACGCAAGAACGTGACAGAGTCTCGGCCGTTCCTCAAAGCCCCCATATGTCGCTGGCTCGTGCCATGTTGGTCTCCTTTTTCTGCCTTCCCACCCTTCAGGATTGACGGGCCCAGACCAACGCCGACGACATGCTGGTGGCTGAAGAGCTTCCCTTCTCCGGTACTCCTGTCATACCTATTGACCGTGAGAATCCCCAGGTCCCTCAGGTCTCTCAGCTCGAACCACCGTGAGCTCTAAAGCAATCGCAGTCGCTCAGTGACACGTTAGCTCCCACACCTCCGCCGGGCCTCCGGCTTCGTCGTTGGTGTGGTCAGTGGCCGTCTACTGGTGGCAATTGGCGGACAGCGAACTCCTCCCTAGCTGCCCGCAAATCAAGAGAAAAGCTTCATGGCGTCTGACAAGGCATCTTCTCTCAGCCCATGCATTGAGGATAGCGCTGGTTAGGGTGTTCAGCCTTTGGTTCCATTACAATCCGCCTTCTTTTCTTGCACATGGGTCATTTGCGTCCGACATCCCCCCTGCTTCAGAGAGGTAGGGCCACCCCTGTTGGACGAGCTGGACCACCACTTGATTTTCCAAGTGTCTCGTCGTTGATCATGGTAACTCCTGCTCTCTCGACTCCGATTACTCGAGCCGTCTCTTCTTTTGCATCCAGGTCCATCCTCAGACTACAGACTGCCTACGCGCAGTCCTCACACGATGTGAACTTTGAACACAGAGAGGTTGGGCCTGTTTCTCCACAGGCGAGTCAAATGCTGGTATGACACAGACAGTACCTACATCTCCTTGATTAGGATGGGGTCGGCTATGTCCGACAGCGTTCCTAACAGGGACTCCCTTCGTTGTCATCGGATACGTCCACAATGTTCTGCAACTCCCACCATGACATCGATATGGGCAAGGAGCCTGTTTGACCTCTGTTTACCTCCACACCCCCCTCCTCATAGCCTGCAACGTGCGTCGGTCCGCTGACCGACGTTTTACAGGTACGGAACATACCTCCAAGTAGCCACGCGCCCCAATGACGGCGCTGACCGTGGGTTCGATAACTGGACATGGGACGTGTTATTGACGGCTAGAAGCGGCCCAATCGGCTCCTTTCGAACAATCATACGCCTTGGCTGGCTCATTCGAGTGATAGCCTCACCACCCCAGTCCACTTGCTACTTTACACGATACTTCCTCTTCATTTCAGCGACAAGACGGGATGGTGTCGAGCCCCATGCACGAGGCTCGATACAGCAGGACTAGTGGGCAAGTCGAAGTTCCAACGTAACACGAAAGAGTCTTGATTAGCGAGGCCACTCCAATCCTGTTCTTGAAGGTCGCCGATCTCACCCCCTCGACCGCCTCAAGTGACCTTTTCGTACTGCTACACGAAGCCAGTCATACTACTTCAGGAATATACCAATCTTCTTGCCAGTTCCTTCAAAACTCCTTCAAAGCAGTCCGCTTCCCGTGCCACCTCTAAATCGTTGTTCAGTGGCCAGCTGAAGACTTGAGCAGTGGTGACGGGTCGAATGACTTCCAACAAGCCATGTCTTTTCCCCGGCTATTTTGGTCACATAATGTCACTCTCCAGCAAGCTATGGACACCCGTCGCCAGCCGCGAGCAGGCCTGGCGCTATCCAGGGACATGGCACAGTCTTGTCTTCGCCACGGTACGTGGGATCTGATTGCATACCAGCATGCTGCCTCTCTGTCTAAGCAAGTCCTGTTTGGCACTGACCTCAGAGTCTAGCACATTCCACACTGAAACAGTGCTGATCTCTGGCTTCGCCGGCGATTTTACACCAGGGGTTACCTTGCGTTGTAACGTCACGCTGGTGAGACCCGTTCGCCTTGAAACGTACCTCGATTTAGCGGACTTGAAAGTCAACATACTAACTGGGTTTCTCTTGTCGGATCAGCTGTTGTTAGCACAGTATACCGGTCCCGGTGTTACGGGATGGAGGTGGCACTGCCCGCTCTCCGGTCCGGACGCAGACACCTGATCGAGTAGAAGGTGGAAGGCAGACTCTCCTCAACATGCTGCCACGGTTGTACAGAAGGTACAAACAATTCGACATGTTTCTCTTATCTGTATTTGGCACGGTATTGAATCTAGCGGGAACTACCAGCTACAAGGCTCAGGATTGCATATAAAACGGACGTGCCCTACCTCAACCTACTTGCTCGACTCTTCTGGTCCCTTTTAAAACGTCCAACATTGTCAATCACTGCCTGCCTGCATACGCAATCCCCACATTGCTCAACGTCTCAACACTATTTCAACTCTACTCTCAACAAGACGGCATCTCCTCAGTCACATCATGTGCGATCATCCAAAGGTCTGGAATACTTGCCGTGCCTGCGCAGGGCATCCTCCACGGTATGCTTCTGCTACTACATGGCTACTGATTAGGCCATGCCTCTTACCCCTGTCGAAATTAACATGTCATGTCAATGAGCTGACATTCCCTACAGTGGAGCCCAATGCAAGACTTGTAATGGGCACGGCCACGTCCAGGCCGCCTGCCCAAGATGCTCGTCTTCAGGCCGCAAGCTGGAAGACGACACTGCGCGCTCTAGGGGCCATAACAGACAGAATGTGGTTCAAGGCCGGGACGACGGTCAAAAGGTGTCCAGAAGTTGAGATCAGGGAAATGAAGGCTCCGCACTATATATCAGAAAGATTTACATACATCTCTAAGCGGGCCTGAGAATACTCAAGAGACCCATGGGCGAGATAAAGTCACAACGGCAATTCAACCATATCCCTCGGACCATCTAAACTCGCTTTTCACCTTTACTTGTCTGTCTCACGCTTTGGGGAACTCCCAAGATCCCAACATAAAAACCGGCGAGTAAATTGCTAAGAGCTTTGGACTGGTGCACCAAACAGAAGGCGAAATTAGCCGCCAACTCACGCACGGCTCCCCGCCGCGCCTTTGGAACTGCTGTCCTATTCCACCTGCAAAATACATGTCGTTGACACATTGCAACCTGCGAATCATGTCCACCGGGGAACTCTACATGCATAGGTGGAGCAGCAAGTACATCCTGCTGGTCCTTTCGGTAGTTCTGTGTAACAGGTCCCATGCCAGGACTCGTCAGTTCTCCATTTGACATTCGATGCTGTACTTATGCCTCACACCTTATGACAGTCGAAACACATGGTACCGGACCGGCTCCGTGAAGGGGATACTGATCTGGAGAGGTGTGATGTGGCTGTCTTGTGGCTGTCGTGCGACTAGGTTGCTTCTAGCGACAATCAATCCCTAGCGAACCTGTCACTCGACCATGCGATTGGCAGAAGATTCCATTGGCAGCGCCTGTCTGATCCCATCACAGCCCACTTGGGGTGGTATTGTTACGGCTGACAAGGCTGACCTGGCTTCGCGTGTGCCTTGCTTTCGTCATTTTCAAATACCGCGAAAATGCCTCCAATTGCAGAGAAACGTGCGACGAGATCGACCGGTCGGCTCTCGAAAGAGTCCTTCCGAAAGGCAGGATACGAGAAGATTTGCCCCAGATGCACAGCGATAGATACCTTGGAAGCAAGTGGTACAGATAAGATCTGTCAGTCGGCCTCCCCAGGTGGCATCGCTTTGGTTGCAACGTCATGAGGGAAGCATTACGTCCGAGACACACTGGGGAAACACCGAGCTTCATGCCTACTGTGACAAGCATGACGTCGACGGGCCTCCTGTGGGCTATCAGGACAGCATCTCTGGGACATTGCTGTCCTGTCGCCAAACACCATAAGCTCGGATTGGACGACTAGGCCAACTATACTCTCGACACGCAAGGACTTACTGAAGACGGTAATCTAGGCCAAGTGGTCAGCCTGTCCGAGCTCCCGAAGCTCGTGATCTCCACGTTATCGGCAGACGGCCACTCTGACTTGCACGCTGACGCTTCCTTGCATCTCGACATTGCAGCAAGTGCAGCGCGTTCCTGAAACGAATCGCGTCAGCCGACCTAGTGTAACAGAGGGACCGTTGGTCTGAGATTGGAGATGTCCCGCCATCTCGAACTATAAGTCAGGCAGTACGCATATCTGTCATCATCAACTGTAGCATCTACTTGATTTCAAGTATTTGCTGAGCAAGGCACTCTCACTCCGAAATTGCGCCAACGACGGTATTTCTCTTTTGGGCGAGCGTTCGATGACGTGGCATATCTGTACACCTTGTCGTTCGCTATTTCATTTCTCTGTGCGCGTGACAAAGGAGGAAACCCTACAGACGGCGAAGGAGTTTTGATTTCCGGTCGTGGTTCAAGGATAATTTCCCCGGCAGCGATGGCCTCAAGATTCCACCTGTGTGATTTTGTCAGACTCGGGGATGTGGGAATATCATCCAGCGAACTAGAAGCAGGATTTGATTTGAGAGTACAGTGGCCTTCTCGACCTGACCCAGTTACCTGTTGCAGCGACGTCCATCCAGCAACGAGCAGGTTCTCCCACAGCACCTGAGACGTTTCAAATTATCTGGACCACACCTATCAGATATAGGGAGCAATACTCGATCCCTTCAGCACGTTGAAGATGTCGTCAAGGAGTCAGCACGTGCGTGTTGCCAGGTGATGATGACGCTGCCAACGGCATTCTTTCGCGCATTATTGATGTAGCGACCGGTTGGATTGAAAAGGGGCCAGACCGTTTCTGAGGACCTACGACAGAATTCCTCACTCCTTGAGCTTGCCCGTTGCGACAATCCATGGTATCAGGATGCTGTCTGTGTCCGACTTTTGGCGCTTCGAGCTGAGGAAGAAACAGAGTAGGAGTACATCCTCTGAGGGACCCCGTCTTATCCCGGTGTACCGAGTATATATGCTGGATGCGAGTGCTATGTATTGACATACTTCAACACGCAAGGCTACGAATTGCCCCGAACCCCTGAATCTGGCTCCATCAATAACCGAGCAATCAACCTTGCCGCTCATTACGCCATGTGTGGAGTCGCTCACGATCGCCTAATCTACACCTCCTTGGTACCTATTGGCGGTCTACACCCTTGTCTATACAGCCGATATCGGTAACTTCAATAGGCGGTGTCGGACAAGATGCCGTTCAAGCCGCCCCAACCATCGAGATTGCCCTCAAAGCTGCTTACGCATCGTGATTCTTCCATCCTTTTCTCTTGTCTAACGATACCCTCCGCTTGAGGTTGGCGTGTCAGTGACTTGCGTGGTGTTTGTATACACCCGACAAAAGGCCAAGGACCCCCAAGGTCATGTCTGTCATTTTCGGGCCTTTCAAATGGTTCTATCATGAATTCGGCATCGTGGCCATCCACGAGACTGGGAGAAATGCCTGGCTCATTATCCTGGCACGGTCGTGCCGCATGTTTGCGTACGGGACCAATTCGTTGATACTGGGTAAGTCTCTGAGCCATGGTCTCGTGCTCCCCGGCTTGTGAATGTGTGTACATACAGAAACACCTTTGCGCCTTACATCCACAGGTAAAGTTAAGAGGGTATCGTGTTGCATATATCTCCAAGTCGAGGCAGAGTCATGCCGGCCTCTATTCTCTCGCACCATTGTTCCGTGTTTTTCTCATGGCCGTCTTACAGCAATCTTCTTCTCGGCCTTGAACTACTCGGACCACCAGATCGGCATCTTCATGACCCTCACCCTCCTCGGCGATGTCTTCCTGGGCACCTTTTTGACCCTGATCGCCGACCGGGTGGGACGTCGCCGTGTGCTGATGGCCGGGTCGGTCCTCATGATCCTGAGTGGGTTTGTGTTTGCCGTCTTTGAGAACTTTTGGATCTTGCTGGGTGCGGCCATCCTAGGGGTCATCAGTGTCACGGGAGGAGACTTTGGTCCGTTTAGGAGTATTGAGGAGTAAGTTGTTCCGTCTCCCCAAGTCTGTCTATTGGGCCCAACCTCCGGTCTATTGGGGCGAAAGACTGAAGTCTGGTGGCTAATATGCTTCAATCGGGTTAGGTCTGTTCTCTCACAGCTTACAACGCCTTCCAACCGCGCAGATGTTTTGGCTTGGTACGTCACGACGTCAACGTTGGGGTCGAGCATCGGCAGCGAAGCGTCCGGGAGGATCATTCACTTCCTCCAAGCACGCCCAGGATGGACAGAGGTCGGCGCGTATCATGCGCTGTTTTGGGTATACTCTGCCATGGGGCTCGTCAATGTCTTGTTTGTCTTCCTGTTGACCGAGGCTTGTGAGTTGAGACCGGATAATAAAGGGGACGAGTCATATGCCAGCGTTCCGCAGGACGACAGGGATGAAGTTGGTGACGAAGAGGTTGAGCTTTCAACCAGACCAAACGGCACAGCCGCAAATGATATCGAAGCAACCGCACCGACGACACCGACGACCCCAGCATCACATCACATTTACCAGCCGACGCCGTCCTCCCACCGGTGGACGTCACGAGCCAAGTCCTGGCTCTCGAACGCCTTTGCGCAGATCTCCAAGCCGACACGGACGATCATGTACAAGCTGTGGTTCCTGCTGGCAATCGACTCGCTGGCGGACGGGATGGTGCCGTACTCGCTGACCAACTACTACATGGACATCAAGTTCCACCCGTCCAAGTCGACGCTGGGCGACATCACGTCGCTGTCGTACTTTCTGGGGGCCATCGGGGCCGTATTCGCGGGCCCCCTCGCGCGCAAGATCGGGCTCATCAACACCATGGTCTTTACGCACGTTCCCTCGTCGGCCGCCGTGCTCTTCTTCCCCTTTCCGCCGTACCTGTGGCTCACGGCGGGGTTGCTGCTGCTGCGCACGGCGCTCAACAACATGGACCAGGCGCCGCGCTCGGCGTTCATCGCCGCCGTGGTCCGGCCCGACGAGCGCACCGCCGTCATGGGCATCACCAGCATGCTGCGCAACCTGGCCGCCATGATGGGGCCCAGCGTCACGGGCGTCCTGGCCGAGGGCGACCGCTTCGGCATCGCCTTTGTCGCCGCCGGCGTCTGTCGTCTCGCCTACGACTTCGGCCTGTACGCCCTGTTCATCAACGTCAAGTTGGAGGGGTATGGGAAAGGGGGGAAGACGCCTGGGCCGCGGCACGGTGGAGACGGCGAGAGCGAGAGCGAGAGCGAGGGCGATGCAACGGAACATCCTGCTCGAGGCTTGACTAACGGCAACGCCTCGGGCACTCACCACCACGGACACGATGACGGGGCCATCGTCGAGCTCGCCAGCCTGGCCAGTTCCACGGACAGTTTCCATGAGCGCGGCGCCAATCGCGACGACGCCGGCGATGACAACGTGGAGAAAATCCACGGTGACGCCAAAGAATCCGAATCGACCGTGACGGTAACCGCGAGGGGTTCCGCCCCGTCGAGTACCGATCCCCGGAGCCTCCGAGTGCCTGATTCCTCGTCGGACGCGCTGGCCCGCGTGCGCAGTCGGAGTCCGCACCGGTCGACGGCTCTCGATTGAGTTGGCTGAGATGGCTGAGATGACGAAGTCGACTGAGTTTTCTATGGTCGGGAGTCGGGGTCAGCCTTGAGGTCAGGATCAGGGTTGGGGTCCACCACGGTCACCAGAAGCGTCTTTTGAGAGCGAAAAGGGGTCGTCAGGCTAACAGGCCACGCCAGAACGGTCAAGTCCAAAACCAGTACCAATGCCGAGTAAAAGGATTAGCGGAGCGAAAAGAGGGTATCACGAAAGAAACCACTCGAGCCGTCGACGCCTAAAAAACGGGGGCGCGCGCGCGAAAGAGAAAGAGAGAGAGAGAACACAGCACAAAGTATGAACGAATGTTTGATGGTCTCATGGTCATGTCATGTCATGTCATGTCATTTCGGGCAAGGGTGCCGTCTATATGTTATGAACCAAGCACAACTAGGTGTACCATATACCATTATACCACACCATACCATGATTCTAGGTCCCTCCTCTGTCGCTGTAGAAACTCTTCAAGCGCCCCACTCCCGGATCCAAGACATGATTCATAATAGCCAAGAAGTGACAGACAGGTATGCAGATGGCCTGCTGAGCAGGCGGAAAGAAATGCAGCATATTCTTGTAAACGACAAAGACGAAGGCACCCGGAGGACTCATACATCAAGTCCCGTCAATACCAATCAAAACCCCTCTGATAAAGCGCTTGCGTAGAAAAAACAAAGGTACCGTAGATTGGATAAGAATGTTGGAAGAGTCAACCACAAAGATATGCATGGGTTGCTCTATGGGGGAAACCTCCTGCCGATCGGTAAGAGGGCAGTGGCGGAGGATTTCATAATTTTCTTGTCGTGATCTGTCGCACGGCGAGGTCTTGACAATAAGCTGACCTTGCAGTCGAAGGTCGGGATTCGTCAATCTGCGAGCTTCGAGGTGAGGTTGCCCGCTTCATGCTGCCGCTGGTAGACGCGGAGATGTCGAGGATTGTCGAACGAATCCGTACCAGGACACAAGGCGTGGAGAAAGTGGGGAGAGCAAAGTTGGAAGGCGAGTAGCCCAGACGATCCCGCTTCATTTTCAGACATTGATCGACCTGTACTGCAGACTCTCTACAACAAGAATCGCCGAGTCGCCGAGAGGCCAAACAGCATTTCCACTCATACCGAGGCCACACCAAGGCCATCGATTCGAATATCCTCGGACGTGACTCTTGGTATAGAGTGACGCGGTTCGACGCCTTGACTCTGGGCACCCATGGGTCTCTTTTCCCCAGGTTGACGCTCTCGAGTGCTGACGTCACCTGCCTGGCTGAGCGACTGCGCCACGAAATGCAAAATTCCGAGGAGGTTGTCAGCGAGATCGCCGGGCTGCAGAGTTCGCATGACTGTCGCGGCAGTTGAGCCTCGTGTTGTGGACAAGCAGGTCACCTGTCTGTGAACGCAGCACAAGCCAGCCTCACCCAGCTGCGTAGGTGCTCTTGTTCCGCAGAGTCTCGCCGTACTTCCAGAGTAGGATTGGTGCCGGGATACCAAGTCCTATCCCAAGGAACGCCAGCAGCGAGTTTCCCCAATCCACTCCGAGGGCTTGGTACATGTAGGGGGCAAAAAGAGGACTGTTACCGATGCACTCAATAGTCAGTCTCGAACTTAATACCACACGGTGAACATGGAAACACTTACAATCCAAATCCTGCGAGACTTCGCAGCACCACGGCAGATGCGACGGCTGAAGCCGCGAACCGAGAGTATGCATCCACAATGTAGGTCTGCGTGCATTGAAAGCCCATAATGGTGCCTGCTGCATACAACGCAGCTCCAATATTAGGAACGATCCAGTGTACACTTGCTCTTGCGCCCCAGCCATAAATAAAAATACCGATCGGCACAAGGGCAGCTCCCGGGAACATCAGGGGGACACGGAATTCGGGTCTCCCAACGTTGTTGTTTCGCTTCTTCAGCTTGCGGTAAATCCGGTCGTTGATTGGAGCGCAGATCTGTGTACCCAAGAAAAATCCAACCCCTAGGGAGATGTAGTTGAGACCACCCACGCCGACCGATTCGCCGTAGATTCCTTCCCAGACTGTGGGGAAAGTGGACAGGACAAGGTACATGAGACCGTAGAGGTACGCCCTAGAACTTGTTAGTGGGTGCCACATCTTGTCGGGGCAATACGTACATATACAGAGCCACCGCCTGAATGATGGGTTGTGTTCCAAGAAGACGAAATGGACGGACGAGGCTCGTGCGGAGGACCTTTCCCAGTGTTCTATCGGGACGATCCCACTCAGTATGATAGCTGGGATCGCCTGTCTCGTCCCGAAGCCTCTTTGCCTTGTCATTCAACAGTTTTGGCGCGTAGGTCTCTCGCAGATAGATGAAGCCGAGAACTTGGATACCAGCATCCAAGATCGAGGTCGCCCAAAAGCACCATCTCCAAGTTGTCTGTCGACCATCAGCAGTCGAAGGGGAATTCACGTCAAAACCGAACGTACCTTCATCGCAATGAATCCGCCGGCGATCGGCCCAACTGCAGGACCCAGGAGTGGCGCAAGAGAGTATATGCTGATGGACTTGCCACGTTCTTCTGCACGCCAGCAATCACTCAATACACCTCCACCTAAAGCCAAAGGTGCGCTACCACCCAAGCCACTCAGGAACCGAAATGCGATGAGTTGACCTTGAGTCTGAGCAAAGCCACATCCAATATTCCAGGCCAGATAGAACAGATTGGACAGTTGCAAAACGATGACTCGACCGTATATCTCTGACAAAGGGCCCAGAAACAACGGCCCGATAGCGTATGCGAGGATGAAGATAGACAGGGTCAATGATTTCTCGAGATCCTGGGTGATTCCCAGGTCCTGGCCGATTTTATCGAGTGCCGGCGCCACCATAGACGATGACACTGGTGAAATAAACGTAAACGACGATACAATCAGAGTTGCCGCCCATTTCTTCCTATACGTCCAATTCTTCGGATTCTCCGGGTCCTCGGAACCCTCCCAAGTGACCTGCCCACATTTAGCCATCTGGGGTATTTCACTCGAGGAGACACAAGAGTCACACTTACTAGGTGGGGATCCTTCAGCGATCGTGCAGACTTCTCGGTCTTCAACTCTGGCAGATTAAGTCCTGCTTCAACATCGCGACTATTGACCACGCCGAATCTCACTTCCTCCCGAGATTCCCCAGCGGTGCTGGTGTCGGATATGGCATCCTCCTCGATCATTGGACCCTCAACACCATCGCGCCGATCTATACGATGCTCGTCGGGCATCGCGGCGACGTGGTAATGGTGGGCACCATGGTCATCCATGAATTGAGGCGAAAAAAGTTGGTGAGAGTCATCCCCTGGAGTCGATCGAGCTCGTCGTAAAGAAGCACGCGAGGGTCGTCTGTGCCGATTCTCGGGTGCTGTCCATGTTCTATTAAGGTCAGTGTCCATGGTCCGGGCTGTCTGCGCTCCTTATTGTCCTGCAGAAAAAGCCAAAAACTAAAACGGAATCGCGGCACAGAGGGAACATCAGGAATATGAGGGGTTGAAGAGAGAGAGCCGAGGGTTATAACCCATTTTTAACCCATATCGAAGCACTGGAGAAAAGGCGGATTTTACGCATAATGACCGTTCGGTGTGCGCATAACCGGCCATTCAGGAAACGCGGCATTGTCAAACCCCTGTCAGTGTGGAAAAGCACAAAAGGACCTGGGAGAATAGTGTCAGTCGCCGCCACTCTGGTCAAGGAAGGCATCAAACCCTGCCCGGAACTCGGCACGGTGAACAATGACTACAGCAACACTTGTCAATCCCGGGGAAAGCGTGTCAAAACGTCACCCGCACCAAATTACCCGCCAGGGCCGTTAACGGAGAACCAAGCTTCTGATCGGAGCAAGGGTCAAAGTCTTGATTTGACCTGTGTTTGAATCAATGAACTAGAGATGGCAACGGGCGCAGTTTAAGGTGTTGGAGGGATCGGAACGTCATGCGCAGGCACGTGCCCATCACATGATCAAAGCCTTGCACGTGATCATCAACACCGCCTCTTTCCCCGTTACAATCAGTGCGATCTGAGCCTTTGATCTGAACGAGATTGATTGAGATTGATGTGGACCAAGCACAGCACAAAACTGCGTACCGGTCAGGACACTGTCTCAGCCTGCTGGAGGTGTCTCCACTATTCTGTGCCCGGAACGAGTACATACATGCCTTGTCATAATCCACCACGCGTGAACGCACCAGAAAACCATCCCTATCCGGATAACCAGGCTTCCTTCTCTGACCGCCTTTGACTGACCTCTTACTCCTTGATCGAGACGAAAAGTTTCTCCGAATACGCGTCATCCCAGCTCGGTGCCATTTACCAGTTTCCTCCTCTCAATCTTGCTCGGGTCTTTTCTCTGGCTGCATTTCCTCCTGCCCACCCAAGTCTTCACCGTGCATCTGCACATCAGATAGCGCGTCCAATCCCGTTTCCATGCTCAAATGCATATCCAAATCCATTGAAAAGTCTTCCGGAACCCCCATGTCGTACCCCATGTCTTGCCACCAATCAGCTGCTGGGTTGGGAACGTCGGCCGGGAGGGAGACTGGCGCAGACCCAAGCAGTGGCAAGGAACCAAGACCCTCGTCGAGATTGGGACTCGAGGGTGCTCCAGGCAATGTCATGGGTATCGGCATCCCCGTCGACTGATGGAGTGCTGGTTGTTGCGTGGGCATCTGAAGGGAAGGTTGTCGGGATGGTGGAGGTTGTCGTTGCGAAGAACTCGTCCCATGCCGTGCTGACCCTGCCACTCCCTGTGATCTGAAAAAGCCAGCAGCGTCAGCGTCTCCAGAGTCACCAGCAGGAACATGATCCGGTACGCCTACAACCAGGGCCGCCAAAAACTCGAGCTTCCTCGTCACAAGAACCTGCAAAAACCGATCCAAAATTCTCTCGGCATAAACAAACCTCTTCAAAACCCGTCTGACGTTTTCCCAAGCTTCGATGTTCAATCGCTGTAGCACCATGGCGAAATGCACACTAAACCAACGTTCATTGATGATATCGCCTGGGTGCTCAAGAGAAGGTGAAGGGATCACGCCAGCCCTCGTGATATGGTGTGGTGCTTGGACTCGATTTGGACCATCCGATTCCTCGACGACTGCACCAGCGAAGAAGAGAAACAAAAGGGCGTCCGTTGGAACCGGGTTAGTTGGCCCTCTTCCACCACGGGCCCTCCCTGCTTCTGGTACTTGC
Source organism: Fonsecaea nubica (assembly GCF_001646965.1). Taxonomy (NCBI): domain Eukaryota; kingdom Fungi; phylum Ascomycota; class Eurotiomycetes; order Chaetothyriales; family Herpotrichiellaceae; genus Fonsecaea; species Fonsecaea nubica. The sequence goes on along the minus strand of NW_019173777.1, from coordinate 36,743 downwards.
AGACGCCGATACTGGCTCATGAGTGCCATGAGCAAGTCCAGCCTCGCGCGAAGGTGATGGAACGGAATGTATGCCATGCTCGGAGAGTTCATACCGTAGCGCATAACGAACTGGAACATGTAGCTGGTGGCAAGCACCATGCTAGAGTGGAAAGCATAGCGTATCTGTGACAGCAGCGACGGTTCGTGGCCCTCCAACTCCAGGAAGTCCATATACTTGTGCGACGAGAGACAGCTCAAGGCGTATTGACGCAGCGAAAGCCATGTATATATCGGATCGGCGCGGTCCTGACCACCTTCGCCAACAGATTCGGAGATGTTCGGAGAGCTCGATGTGTCTGCAAGGGCGAAGGCCAACTCATTTGCCGCCAATGCTTCGCGATGCCAATTAATCAGCTCCAAGAGATGCCAAATATCGTCATTGTCCTCGCCGTGCTCGGTCTGGAGAAATATTGCATTGTCCGTGTCCCCATAGACATGAGCGTCAAAGCTGAACAGATGATCAAGTGGTCGTAACGATGGCTCTTCTGACCATGCCTTAGGTGCCCAGGTCTCAAGGTCCATCGACGGACGTCTTGGGACATGGCTTGCTGTAAGCGAGTCGCAAAGTATCAAAAGGTACTTGAGCACTGGATGCAACGCGTCAAGCCCCCCTTCAAGACCTCGAAGGAGCCGCATTGAAGCCGCACAATGGACCTGGCAGCTCTCCAGGTCTTGGCAGTGAAAACTGAACGTTGTCATTCCATGAATCAGACTCAGAGCTGCTTCAGAACTGATACCTGGTTGGGCGAGCTGAACCCGGGTTTCTTCAAGACATTTTCCATAATGATGGATGGCCCTAGCCCACAGCATCGGTGTGTTGTCGGTGGGAGGAAGATAGTTTGTGATGTAACTGAGCGCGCCGGAAAAAAGGCCGTGCAGCATGGCCGGATTATTGATGACCATGTTTCGAATCCAGCCGTCGGTGAACTGGACCGCTGTGTGTGAAGGGTTGAAGTAGATGTGTGCGGGCCAAAAGTTGGACATGTAGCACAGTCGCCAGAACTGCAGGACCGAGTTGAAAAAAGTGTCAGGAGACAATGGTCCGGCCACATTGGGGTCTGCTGCGCCGGCTGGAATCAGCGAGGCGGGCGATGCAGCGGTGCTCAGTTGCGCTAAAGAGGCGGCATATTCAGCTGGAAGAAGATTGGAAGTCGACAACGGGAGAGTCGAGGGTCTGGAGGACAAGGCTGGGAATTCATGCGTGGCTGACTGGCCTCGGGATTGGTCTGGCTGGCGTCTCTGAGACTGCCTCTGCTGATATTGGAGTACTCCTCTCGCCTGCTGCTCCAAAATGTCTTGGATCGATGGAATTGGCTCGGTTGTCGGACTGGGAACAGCGGTTTGAGCTACCGGACTTGCAGGTGTCGCTGACTCGGGCTGTGCCTGGCTTTCGCGCTGCGTTGCTTTGGTCTGGGACGATGGTTTCCTCGATCGCCTGGCAATCTGCATGGCATGGCTCCGCACTGCAAACACCTCCTCCCTCTGCCTGGACCTAAGATTTGTGGCGTTCTTGTTAACAAATAGGAAAGGTCCGGTATACGCTGGCGGGCGTTGATCTGGCTGGCGGTCATCCTGGTCTTGTTCCGCCATGCCGGCTTTCGGCTGATGAAGACTGGAGCGGCGTAAACTGCACCTCAGACTGCAAGATGTCGTGTGTGGGTCGATCTTAGACTCTTCTGCATTGAGCCCAAGATGATGGATTGGTGAGCTTGCCACCCCCTGGGAGTCGTACATTCTGGGAAGGAGAACGGTTATAAATCCTGTCGTTGGGGAGCATACATGTGGCGCATCGGTGGTATTCACTCTGATCAATCAAGCATATGTGAGCAATGCCTGGGATAAAAATGCAATTCGGCCCAGCGCGACACCGAAGTGAAGACGTTGGAAATTGTCAACAAGGCCGTGGAGCATGTAAATGTCGCACCTCGCGACAGTACGGCCGAATATACTTCGCACACAGTCCAGGCACCTTTTGTTCGAGGCGGCAGACTTCGGATTTTTTAAGCTGCGAAGGGGACAACCGATGCATTTTGAGATTACACTTCCGCTGGACCTCGCACTCCCTATCGTGAACCATGAACGTGTGGACAAGGCTGGTTGGACCATAATCCTATTTGGGCTTTGTAGGACAGAACCACGATGTGCAGATGGGAAAACGGACTGGGTGATTGGGCAGAGACAGAGCCCTTAGTGCAGTTTCTGTTCTCAGCGACTTTACGACTCAGCCACAGCAGCCTATTTCCTTAAGTCGCAAGTCGGAAAGCCAGAGCCGACGAGCAGCCCTGCCCGACGATAACCTTCTGGCCCCTGGTGCGATGAGTAAGGCACATGTGCGGCGAACTGAAGCCCTGGCCCACGGGTTATTGTCCGGTCAGAACCGCGGCTTTCGTGATCCAATAGCAGGTCGACTGCTTGCATAACATTTGACAAACGAGGGTGCGGAGGCTTTTGATTGTGCACCGGATTGCAAGGCCAAAGCATGCAGAGTACGTCAGGCGCACGACGGCTAAGTCGTCGCAGATCAGAACCGGGGGTGGTTAATATGGGCTGGCGCTGCTCCTCATTCGATCAGGCTCGACCGGGTCCCAGGCTCCCAAACATGTCAAATAATCCATCTAGACCCCTCAGGCCATCAGACAGAAAAGGAATCATCTACCGAGTTGGGCTCGTGTCAGATGTCTGGGCGTTGAATCAATGTTGGCATTCGGTCCGCACCAGAGCGCGGGTGCATTGAGCTTTTTATTTGGCCCCCAGCGCAAAGTTTGGAACTCGAGTTTTGTGTCTATCATCACTACTGACCCCTGGGCTTGATCTCATGATGGCGGTTGATAGGGATGAATCAGCATTTCCGAGAAACTATGCGGCTGTCAGTTTGTGGAGTTGATGGCGTCAAGATCGCGAAATGCTCACCTCTTCAGCTTTTCCACCCCGCGCACTTCATCCGTGAGGAGCGGCATCTTGACCACGTTGAACTCGTCGTACAGCTCTTCAATCTGGTCGAGATATTTCTTCTGCATCTTCCTCCTAGCGTTACACTGCTTACATTCATTGCCTTTCTCCGGGAACAACAACTGATTGACGACGATGCAATGGGTATCAATATGGTAATTTGCCAGCTCTTGAATCATCCTCTCCGTCTCGTACAATGAAAGGAACTCGGCGATGCAGACGCAGACAAAGGTGGTCATGTCGGGATTCTTGAATTGGCCATTGACTTCGGCAATGGTCTCTCGAAGCGACTCAAGCTTCTGTGTCAATTCCTCGAGTGATGCCCCTCCCGGAAGACCTCCTCTTGCTCCTATAACTGATTGCAGCATGGGACCGAATTGAGTAGAGAGCTGGGAAATCTTTGCGAGGGCCTTCTCCAGGACCGTGGGGAATTGTAGGAAGCGAAGAGTGTGGCCGGTGGGAGCCGTGTCGAAGATGATGACTTCGTAGGAGAGGGATTTGACTTGCTTGAGCACTTCGGCAAAGGACATGGCTTCGTCAACGCCAGGAATCTGTCTAAATTAGCAACCTGATTTCGCAACCGAACGAAGGAGTGGCATACGCTAAACGCCAGATCTTGCATCATATTGCCCATTCCACCCAGTCCTGCCATGGCTTCCTGAGCCTCATCCCCGCCGCCGCCAATGAGATCGTTGATGGAGCCGTTAGGGTCGATTTCCATGGCGCTGAGGTTTGTAAAGCCCTCGACCAGTCTTGCGTCCTTGCCAAACTTCTGGCTAAAGGCGTCACTCAAGTTGTGAGCGGGATCGGTGGAAATCAAGAGCACCGATTTCCTAGCTTTGGCCATTTGAATTGCCAGCGAGCACGACGTTGTTGTCTTGCCTACACCACCCTTTCCACCCACGAAAATCCATCGTAGCGACTTCTGGTCAATGAGGTTTTGGAGACTGGGGTCAAGGACATCGTCGTCCGCGCTCACGAGTGCAGTCGACATGTTTTGACGTGCAACGTTTTCGATTTGACCACTTCGTCTAGTTTGTTGTGACCCTCCCCTTGTGGCCAAGTATGTAGAGGGTTTGGTTACTGCCTGCGCAGAAGACCGCCTGCTGTTCTCGAATGTTCCTTGTCAAATGAAAGCACAGAGGAAGACAGAAGGGGTGGCTCGACGTGTAATGTACTGTGTGGCTCTCGCAGTCTATGTCAAGAAAATGAGTTATTCTATTGTCTACAGGCAGAAAGAGGCCGGTGACCGTGGAAATGCAGACCGAATCAATGGGGACTGGATGACACAGGCTGGTGGAAGTAAGTGGTGGCCAGGGCTGCCAGGAAATCGCAGACACCAAAGCCGCAAGTGGCAGCTGCGACCCTCGAGTCCCACGTCATTATTATTATTTCTCCCACTTTCCACTTAATAACGTCTACGCAGTGCCAAGCTCCTGCACATGCCCATGTACCTCGTAGATACCTACCGAAAGTGCGACTACCTAAGAAGGTATGCACATCTACCTCGTATTTCGTATACCTCCTAATCCCCTTCACGACGACCTGTTACTGTCGGCCCGGCTACTGGAATGGAAAGTAGGAAAAAGAACAGCAACTTGAACACATGCGATTGAAAGGCAACTTTGCATCACTTCTCTACCAAACCCGGCCAGAACTCGAGCCATGGATCTGGCCACCGTGTGACTCCAGCCGAAATGCTATGTGACGGTGAGAAAGAGGTAGATTTGCGCCCTTGAGACATGAGAGAAGCCAGCACTCTATCCGACCGTAACCTGATTGTCATCCACATACGTGCCTGCCTGCTTCCCTGGAATTTGAAATCGCTTTTGAAAAGGAGAAATGATGGGGAAAAAAAGAGGTCGGTTGTCGCAGTTGCTCAGCAAAAAAGTTCATAGCCCCGTAACATGTTAGTAGTGTACAGTGTACAGTGGTGTAAGTATGAAGTGCGCCCGAGAAAGCCAGCCGACTTAGCTGTCGTCGTCATCGCCGTGTCGATATGTGCAAGAATCACCCTTGAGACATTTGCCTTGCTCCCAGAATGTGCACGTTTGGGTCTTATAGAGGTAAGGTTTGGACTCCCCCTTCTTCTTCTTGGTTCCTCCTTTTCTGCCGTTGTCGTTGTCGTTGTCATTGGAGTCGCTGCGGCCATGCTTGCGAGAAGCGTCGTCGAAGTTAGCGACGTAGGAGCTAGGATTTCCGGCCAAACCTAGAGGAAGCGTACTGGCAGATGTTCCGGCTTGAGCGCCCTGTTGCATCGAGGCCCAGAGGGCGCCTAGATTTGGTCCTAATGCCGTGGCTTGGCTGACAGGGAGGTACTGAGGTTGTGGGGTTTGCGCTTGCGATTGGTTGCCGAGGACTGTCTGGAGGATCGCCTGCAAGTTCACATTGGCACCGGGGGCAGCTTGCGGCGCTGTGGTCGGCTGGCTCGGCTGAGTTGATCGACCCAACATGCTTAGAGCACGTTGAAGCTCCGGCGGAATGGCTCCTGGTTGCTGTTGAGATATCTGTGGGGCAGACATGGCCTGAATCTGTGCCGCAAGATCAGTGGCAGGTTGTGTTCGGACCTGTCGAGCGAGATACTCCGTCTCTCGTCGTCGCGTCATCTCACTGGGCTCGCCGAAGGGAGTCTCGGGTTCAGCAGGCTCGAAGTCGCCTTCATCCTCCTCCTCCTTGCTTTCATCTGGCTCCTTTGGGGTTTGCGGACGGTCGGCCTTGGAAGTGTAGAGTGCCATGAGTGTGTCTTGCTCATATTTATTTTGCGCTTCACTGCTCGGGCTGTCAGGCTTCATGATCCCGCCGAACTTAAGTGAATTAATTTTGTGTGGTGAATCGTCGCCAAGGGTAGCATCTTCAAGGTAGCTGAAGTCCACTTCCGACGGTGGTGTATATGGCTCAAATTCTTCGAAAGAGTCTTCGTCCTCTTCGTCCTCGAGATCTTCCAAGTTCTTGTGGAGTTTAAGCGCTTCACCTTCACGACCAGTGTCTCCAGCGTCGCGTTTCAAACGATCGCCTTGGTCAAGCTCTTCGTCTGGATCATGGGTGAACAAGCGAGTCTCCACCAGTTCCGCATCGGCTTTCCAGGTGACACGAAGTTTCCTGCGAGCTTCTTTACGCAGTCTCTTGGCCTTTTGCTCTTCGGTCTCGTTCGGGATTCCGTCTTCTTTCCTTGCCTCTTTTTCAGGCTTTTTCTCCATATCAGCGAGCAATCCCAGGAAGGACGATGCGGTCGCGGCCTTTGCGACAGGGGCAGAACCACCAGTCCGCGGCGGGGACTCTTTCCCTGTGTTCAGTTTCTTCACTGACTGGGTAGAAGCCAGAGAAGGAGACGACGATGACGAGGCCTTCTCTTTAGCAGCTGCAGCGGCTCGTTCTGCGTTGGAGGTGCCTGGCTTCTTAGGTGCTGATGCTAAAGCCGCAAAGATTGAAGATTTCGGAGGGGCGGCCACAGCCACTTTTGCCTTTGCTGAAGGAGCTGTTGTTCCAGCTGGTGTAGGAGTTGCTTTCTCTCCAGCCTTGGCCGTGTGTGCGGCTTCCAGCGCCTTTCTACGTTCGGCGTTTTGGAGAGCGAGAGGTTTTGAGGAATGCGGAATCGATTTTGCGACCTTTTTCAGAACCGGCTGGGCAGACCCATCACCTTCCCGGACACGCTTGAGTCCGCCGGTGCCCTCCTTTCGTGTCCCGTCTGCTGGGCTCCCCACAGATCTAGGTGACATTGGCTTGTCACCCTTCTTGTCATGAGAGGTGGAAGTTTTCTTCGCCGTAGCCGCGACAGCGTTATCGAGAACGGCTTGTGCTAACGTCTTGACATCACTCGTAGCCTTTTTGGTCAGACGCTGGAGAATCTTCGACAGCTTCGTCATCTCCAGCATCTCAGTATCAAGAGTGCCAAACTTGACGACGAACTAATTGAATCGAGTTAGCAGGGTACCGCAAAGGTGAAGAGCCCTCTTACCTTCAGGATGGAGCTGACAAGGGTGCTATCGTAATCGGCTGCGTTGAACCTGTCGAGCATGAACGAGTATAAGGCCGACATTGTGAATTGGTTTTCGCCTAGTCTAAAGGCGATTATCAGTAAACGTTATTGAGTGTGATCGGATCACATATTTGCCATGGTGTTCCCAAGGCCCTTGCATACGAGACGAATCACGAAAAGAGGCGGTTTGTAGACTATCTATGGATGCAGAGCTATGAATACAACCATTCTGCCAAAGGAACAAGCACATCCGCGCCTTCGAATCCCGGACCTGAGACATCGAGCTGTGCTTGCAACTAAGGCAGAAGCAGCAGAAAGCTTTGCGTCTATGGAAGGAGTCTGGGCCACATGAGGCCATGTCGACACAGAAGTGGCCAGGGCAACATAAACACGGACACGACAGAGTGGCAGGGAAGGCAACATACCTATTGACGATGGCTGGATGACCATATAGCAAAGACCTCATCATGACAGTTTCCATGACTTGGCGATAGCGCGCAACTTCTTCCTTTAACCTTGGAGCATCTGCAGCAGTGGGAGAAGCAGGAAGCTCTGCCTTTCTCAGGCTTTCATTCTTCGTCTTCCAGGCGTCTCTCAAGCCTCGCACAACATCACCAAAGCCAGCAATGCCACCACGGATCTTCTCGGGAGAAGCCGACTTGTTGCGAGGGCTCCAAACAGCTTGCACCGCATGATAGAGAGCTTTTCCTCGTTCATCGGTGGGCATTGACACGCTCAGTGGGGCAGGGGTCACTTCGGGAGGCTCCTCATCTTCGATCTCTAGATCGTCATCGGAATCCGTTTCGGATCCTGAGGGATGTCCATCGGGCTTTGCAGATGCATCCTTTCTCGGACGACCTTTTTTCTTCTTAGGCTCATCTGGGGTTTTCGTAGCCGTCGTCTTCGCATCCTGTTCGGGCTTTGGCTGAATAGCGATCCCTGGCCCCGTTAGCTGACGTTGACGACTAGGATCGACCTCGGTACCTGGACGTGGTATTTGTGACGTGACAGATGGCAAGGGCTGCAGGGATTGGCTTCCTTGTAAGGATCTTGGATCGACCGTCGTACCCGCCTTGAAGTATGAAGTGGGCATGAAAGGTTGCTGCGTCTGGAAGGCATGGTTGCTGTCTGGCAGACTATTATCAGCTAATGACTTGGAAGCATGCGATACATGTCTCCTACTTGTATGCATCATCTGATTCGAGTTCAGCAAGGAAGGATCCACAAAATGATTCGAGGGTTGATGAGTTTGATCTTGAAAGGTGCCGAAGCGCATCATGTCGTTGTTCTGGGCCAGTGTTAGCAAACAACGGGGGCTGCCCACGATGGAGCGTCGGTCACTCACCTGGACATGTGATAGCTGCGCACGTGGACCCATGTTGACGAACGGTGACTGTTGTGGCTGTGCTTGTTGTTGTTGCCTTGGAGGGTAATTCTGTGAAGGAGTGGGAGTCTGTCGTTGTGGAATACTCAGCTGCTGGGCACTGAATTGTTGGTTGGGATAGCCCATCTGAGTCTGATACGAATAGCCGCCATCGAACCCCACTGGCGAAGGAGAGGGTTGCGAATAGTATCGGGGATCATAGTTGGGTTGTGTCATCTGGCGAGAGTCGAAGTATGGTTGAGTGTACTGATGGTGGGGAAATGCTCGCTGGGCGACATTATACTGCTGTACATCTGGCGTGCCCGATTGTCGGCCTGCATTGGGATCGTAGTCATGCGACATTGACATCGAGGGTTGAGTATAGCTGCTGCCAAGGGTGGTGGAATCGAACAGCTCGGGGTCAAAAAATCGAGACAGATCTTCTCCATTGGGAAGACTATCGACGCCTGCATAGGCTTGGATGCCATCAAGCAAGCCGTATGATTGACCTTTTGCATGTTGCGCGCCATTGAGTGACGGGTTGGATGATGGATTCATGGTGATGGGAAGATCGACACACTGGCTAGAGCCCAAGAGGATCTAGGGGCGCAGTCACGTGGTCAAAGATCGTCCAGCGGTTAATTGCAGTGATTGATGCGGCCGTGACTGCAGTGGCTGTTCTGTCAAATCACGTGAAGGAAAGCCGTTCGGTCTGACAAAAAAAACCCAATTTCGAAGGGGAAAATACTCCGTCAAGGCGGCCCAAGAGTTCGCGCTGAGTCGCTCTGGCTTGCAAGGGAGCAAAAGGTTTGTTTGGGCTTATGCCGAGAAAAGTTGCCACTCACAGGCCGCAACACGCGCTCGGCTGCATAGAAAGGGCAATGTAAGTGGAAGTGCGGCGACTGCCGTGCCCTGACCAACACAACTGAGGCTTTTTTGAGGACTTTTGTTTTGTAGTAGAGACCGTAGAATTTAATTTGTCGTTCCGGGGTACACAGGGGGTTAGTGTTATCTTTTTGGGAGGGATTTTCTTTTTTTTTGTCTCGCGCTGTTCAATCCAGAACTCTCAGGCTGGAAAACGAGGTGGGTTTGTTCTTTGGGTGAGGACGGGTTCTGTTCTGCGAAGGGCCGCCCTGCCGCCTGGCCACCTGCGCGCTCCTTTGATCCCTCCACCTTTCGTGCCTTGTAACCACCGCCCGTTTCCCTCCCTAAAGACAAAGGGAGAGAGAAAAGGGCACAACCCCTTCTGAGATTTTGCCCGCACTTCGAACCGTGCAAACAAGGCCAACAAAGGCCAACCTCCCAGTCTCTCAAAGAAAAAAATTCACTCTCTTCTCTAGTATGGACCAGTTTGAAGGAAACAAGCACTAATGCACTCAATCCACCCCCGTCACTGATGAGTGGTATAAAAAGAGGCTCAAAAGGACGTGTGTCTTTTGGGCGGATTCAAATCAATATTAGATGATGAGCGAACGCGCCACACACAGTCACGCCAACGTCAACACACCCCGTCTCCAGCCCATGCGGTGATGCCAAATGGAGAACCATTCAATGTCACTTATTACAGAGCACTGTCCGAGGGTGCCAAGGAACAAGATTACAGAGTGAAAAGAGGATGGCGGAAAGGGGGATGTATTCGTGGGATAAAAAGTGGTTTTTGAGGGGGTTGATGAAATGATGAAGTGATGAAGGAATGAGAGAAGGGAGTGAGAGAGGGAAGAGATGGAGAGATGGAGAAGATGGAAGGCCAAGTTCAACCTCTGAGATTAAAGCGCTGCCCGCAGTTCCAGACTAAGCCTGTTTGGGTTTGGTGCCTGGTTTGTCTCGCATCATGTCCAGTTGCGGCCACTTTTTGTTCCAGGGCCTTGGGCCACGGTGCCTCCAGAGGCTGTTTATACAAAGTACAAGGTACTCGATGCTCCATGCCGACTTTGCTTCTCCATGATGCAACGTTGTCCTTTTTAGACTTGGGCGTTACAAGTGCAAGATGAGAGTCGGCTTTCATCAACTCCCCCCACCCTACAATCTGCGGACCTTCATCCTCGACCATCATGGCATCCCGCACCCAGACTCTGCGGGACCGTCAGATAGGTGAGCAGCCTTCCCAGGACGAATTACTCCATACTTGAGGATTCTCACACGTCTCAGCTTCTATTGAACGCATACTGAGCCTGAACCACGACCACGAATCTATCTCAAATGGCGATGTCACAGCCAGTCCTCCAGCTGCCTCACTTCTCAACGAGAATGGGGAACCAATATGGAAGGTTCTTGTGTTTGACAATCTTGGACGAGACATAATCAGCAGTGTCCTACGCGTCAATGATCTGCGGAGTAAGGGAGTAACAATACATCTGTCAGTTTGCGAACAACAAGTGACCTAGGACAGTGCAACCACTGACTGGTCAACAGAAACATAAACTCACCTCGCTATCCCATACCAGACGTGCCTGTCCTGTATCTCGTCGAACCCACCCCCGTCAATATCCAGCTCATATGCTCTGACCTTGCCCGCGGCCTCTACTCTCCAGCCTATGTCAACTTCATCTCCTCGATATCTCGGCCACTCCTGGAAGAATTTGCCGCTCAGATCGCATCCACAAATACAGCAGATTCCATCGCCCAAGTGTACGACCAATACCTGAATTTTGTTGTCGCTGAACCCGACTTGTTCAGTTTGGCAATGGGAAAAGAGTCGTATTGGACCTTTAATAGTGCCAAAGCAGAGGCTGAGGCCCAGGATGCAGCCATAGACAGGATTGTGAGTGGGCTGTTCAGCGTCAGCGTCACAATGGGATCGGTGCCCATTATACGATGCCCTCAGACAGAGCTGGCTAAGATGATCGCCACCAAGCTGGACAGGAAACTAAGAGATCATGTCCTCAACTCGAAAGATAACTTGTTCTCGTCAAAAGGCTCCGCAGCCAATCTATACTCTGCACCCTCACGACCTGTTCTGATAATTCTTGACCGGAACATCGACCTGGTTCCGATGCTATCTCATTCATGGACATACCAGTCCTTGGTACATGATGTCCTGAAAATGCACCTCAACCGAATCACGGTGGACGTTGCCGACGAAGGAGATCCGACCACAAAGCCCCGAGCTTATGACCTTAACGCGAGCGATTTTTTCTGGGCGCGCAATGCAAGCGCTCCCTTTCCACAAGTCGCAGAAGACATCGACAAAGAACTCACAAAGTACAAGACGGACGCGGAGGAGGTGACGAGGAAAACAGGCGTGAATAGCATCGAAGATCTCAACGACAGCTCAGCCTCCGCAGCTCACTTGAAAGCAGCAATAACACTGTTGCCCGAGTTGCGAGAGCGCAAAGCAACGCTGGACATGCACATGAACATCGCGACCGCACTTCTCAAGGGCATCAAGGACCGCCAACTTGACAACTTCTTCCAGTTGGAAGAGACCATCACCAAACAAACTGCTGACCAAATGCTCAGTCTCATCAAGTCGGACGATAAGGGCAACAACCCGTTAGACAAGCTGAGAATATTTATCATCTGGTACCTTAGCGTCGATAGGGAGCCCTCAAAATCCGAGCTATCAGAATTCGAGTCTGCACTCACGGCTGCTGGCGTAGGCGATGCCGTGACGGCAATAAAACACATCTCCAACGTACGTCTGGAGACGCGAGGGACAATGATGAGCTCCACAGCACCATCTCAGCAACAGCCGTCATCCCAGGCGCCATTATTTGGCGGCCTCTCCTCACTCTCCAAGAATTTCACCGAAAAGCTCTCCTCCACAGCTCTCGGGAACACATTTAGCAACGTCAACCTCGAAGCTCTCGTGTCCGGAGTCAAAAACTTTCTCCCCGCGAACAGGGATCTAACGGTGACCAAGATCGTAGAGTCGATCATGGACCCGCCCGCCGCGAGTTCCAGTGCGATCGCCATGACGGAGGGATATCTATATTTTGATCCGAGGAGTGCACATGCTAGAGGTATACCTGGGACAGCGAGCGGCTCGACTCCGCCGTCGAGAGACAGCAAGGGAGGTCCCGCTAGCCAGTCCGGGGGTGCAGGTGTGAATCCCAGCTTTGGCCAAAGGAGACAAGGATATACAGAGGCAATTGTCTTCACTGTGGGAGGAGGCAGTATGGACGAGTACGGCAATCTGCAGGACTGGGTCAAGAGGACGAGCGGCTTAGGAGCCACCGGGGGGTCAGGAGTCGGCGCCAATGCTCCTCGGGCGAGGAGGGTCGTCTACGGGAGCACCGAACTGGTCAATGGCGAGGACTTTTTGTCCGAGTTGGTGAGACTGGGCCAGGAACTCTAGGTCAGAAACGACGAGTGTATACCTGCTGTCTCTGTCTCTGTCTCTGTCCCTGTCCCTGTCCCTGTCTCTGTCTCTGTCCCTGTCCCTGTCTCTGTCTCTGCCCCTATCTGCGTACGAACATGTGGAAAGGGTAGACGACTGCACCATTCGACTTAGATACACGCCACACACACACATACACATACACACATACCCAGAGAGAGATAGAGACAGAGGGATAGAGAGAGGTGGCCATGAATGAAACAAACAGAGATCTCAAAAAGCCATGAATAACTGTCATTCATTCACTCATTGACTTGGTCTCATTTCCATTCCATTCATTGACTACCAACCTACCCACCTACCTAGGTAATGTATGTATGTATATATGTACCTCAGTCAGTCAGTCCTCGATCCCCCCCCCCCCTCTCCCCCCGCGGATCGGATCGGGTCGGACATATCGTCCCCTGGTGGCCTCGAACACAACAGTCGGCTATTCCTCGTTCGTCCACATGATCTGTTCGTACACGATAAGATTCACTTCGAGGCATCGAATCATTGTAGCGCGTATATATAACATCGAGCACTTCAGAGAGACAGCCACATAGATAGACAAACAGGACCTCTAGCAGGCACCCGCAGCCGAACCAAATGCAAGTGCAAAAGGTGTGGGCTGGCCATACAACGCGGCACCGGCCAGTCCTGCTCGGTCGACACCTCACCTCCTACCTCGTGAGAACCTGCCACCCCCTCCGCCGCCTGCTCTCTTGGCCCTCGAATTCTTGTTCTTGATCTTCAGACTCCGGAAGTTCATGTGTGAATACGCGTTCGGGTTGATCTTGCGGGTTGTCGTATTCTCGTCTCGGCCGGCCGCGCTGCTTGTCGTGGGCTTTCTCGAGGGTTTGGACTTGGACTTGGTCTTGGTCTTTACGGAGCCATCGGGGTTGAGGGAAAGTTGTGGTTCTAGTTTTGTGGTAGATGACGATGTGTGTTTTGCCTTTGATGTCACTTTCCTCTTAGTGGCAGGTCCATCGTTCACAGGTAGGTATTCGTCTGCGTCGTCGGACACGTCTAGTTCGTCGAGTCCGCCGTCATCAAATTCCTCGTTTTCAGGAGAAACATGTTCCGTATGTGACCCAGCTAGGTCTTCGCCAGCATTCTCTGTGGCAAGAGCCAGTTCATCCTCGCTCTCGGACTCGTCGACACACGGAGCCTCAATCTCATCATCCTCATCCTCGTCATCAGCGACAAACCGAGGCGCCGCAGATGGTTTCATTTTGACTGGTCTTATAATCACTCTTCTTGTTGTCCTTTTCTGTCCCCGTTTCTTCCATACCCTCGGTGCTGGGTCCTCTCCTGCGGCGATCACAGTCGAAACTCCATCTACGGGCTGACTATCATTGACGAGGACGTTGACTTCATTAGCTTCCATTTCCCTCAGTGCATCAAGGTCATCTTCATCATCATTGTCGTCTCGTTGTTGTGTCTCCTGCTTGCTTTGCTCCAGGTCTGCTATGATCTGACTCAACGGTTTCGGCGCGCTTTTGACATGTCCTAGGCTTCGTCGCGGACCTCGTCTAGTGGATGTGGGACTCGACATGCCTCCAGAAGCTCCAGAGGCTGCGAAAAGTCTCTCTTTGAAGGAGAAAGTCCGCTTCAAGTAAGGGGGCGTAAAGTCGTTGCCGTTCGCTGTCGCGTTGCCCGGGTCATTGTCTTTCGTCGGAGTGGGTTTGAGGACAAAGTCGCGAAGCGGAGTTTTATTCTGTATTGGAGCATCTGCCTCATCATCACCACTGATCATGGTCGCAAATCTGATTGCACTAGGGGTTGCGAAGAAGTGATCGAGCATGAATTTTCTGCCTTCGCTGATCGGGGTCTTGGAGTGCAGGTGCTTTCCAGCGGACGCTCTCGTTGACGGCGTAGTAGCCTGAAGACCTCCATCTCGAGTATAACTCGACGGTCTGGGTTTCTGGCTCGGGGTTTGGGCCACCGGCAGCTCTTGCGAGTCAAGGTCCACACTTCCATCGTAAAGTGCATCAATCTTCCTCTTTCTGCTTCCCGGTGTGCTTCCAACGCTTTTCCTAGACCCTGACGTTGAGAGCAGGTCGAATATGCCCAGCACCGTGCCATCTCTTCGCGGAGTCGGTCCAATGGCCCGGGGTATCACTTTCGGTGATATCGATGCGGGCGGGTCGTAAGGGTCGATGTCGTTGGGATGCCATTGTGGTCTTGAAGGAGAAAAGCTCTTCCGGCTTCGATGCGGTGTCAGGCTGATTGCAATTGCACTGTCCGACCGTCCGTGCCGTCGAGTACTCTGGTGTCGGCGAGGTGTATTCAATGCATCAATGCCGCGTTTCCCCGCGAGCACATCGCGAACTCGGCTGTATTCTTTGTATTTGGCCGCAATGACAGCATCAGCCTTTATGTCGCCCTTGCCTGGCTTGCGGCCGCTGTGGCTCGCAGCGAATGATCGCTCATATTCTTTCAAATCAATGCGAAGAGTGTCTGCTTGAGACTGCAGAGATGCTCGTTTGGGTGTGTCGAGGAGAGGAGTCGCTGTGTCCATGATAGCTCCAGAGATTGTTCGGTAGAATCAGAAACGGGCCATTCCGTCAGCCATGCGAACATACCAAGCTGCGAACAGAATGCGGAGTGCTAGACAGAGATACGAGATTCTACGACAAACACGCTGGTGCATGCCCCCCAGTCGCGTCGCCATTTACGCGCTCTCACGGGGCCTATGTGGTACATGGGCAAGTTTGCCGACAATTTTCGTGACCCACACGACAAATCTGGTCTGGGCATGCGACAAAGTGAAGCAAACAGAGGGAACAACAGACTAGGGCCTTTTGATGGCAATTTCAGGGAAGAACGTTGTAATGGATTTTGTCTCTTCCTGCACCGCCACGACCATGGGTGGAACTAACGTAGCTGCGCTGGATGGAAATCGTCTCGATTTCCTTTTGAATATTTTTCACTTTACTAATGTCCCACGGTGCCTCTCCTCATGAGACACTGTTCCGTAGATCTTGCACATCATACTGCAGGCCGAGCCATCTGTCGTCCTTGCTCTGTTGACAGAACCATCATCGAGGACCTCGTTATTCGACCATACCAAGCGTGCAGTCTCACTTCGAGCATGCCATATCGCCGAGAATCAAAGACGCCGCTCATGCCACCAACTCAACAACACCGCCAGCCTCCTTGATCTTTCGCTCGGCCTCCTTGCTGAACCACCTTGCTCTTACGACAATCGGGATCTTGGGAATGCGGCCCTTGCCGAGAACTTTGGAGTATCCGAGAGGGAGGAGGTCAAGGACGGGAGCGGTATCGGTCTTCTTGCCAGAAACGTAGGCTTCGCGAGTCTCTTCGGGGACCAATGACCAGAGCTGTGAGCCACATGTTAGGTTCTTGTTTCCCATGTCAATGACAGATTAGAGTCTGACCTTGTCGAGGTTGATCGAGGGTTTCCAGTAGTGGTTTCTGAGCAGGTGGAAGTGTCTCATACCGACCTTTCCGAAGTAACTAGTCCAGCAATTAGCACTCAATTTGGGCCACAAAACATCGAGCTTTGGGAAGAATTGGTCGAACGAGACCGATCTCCTCTTCAGGCTCGAATTTTTCCAAGGGGTAGACGTACCCAGGATGGTATTTATCCATGTTTGTTCTGTGGTGATGTTGACCACCGGCGAGACCGCGACCACCTGGATGCTTGCGGTGCTTTCCAACACGACCGTGACCGGCGGACACATGGCCGCGGCTGAAGATTCCAACAGTTAGCCACGTCCCTCAATTTTTTAATGATATCGCAAGTGAAATCAGAATGAGCGCTGTTCGCGAGGCGACTCGAAATGTCGGCGGTGCGTTGGACTCGTGCGAAACCTGACCCGGGCATTGCAGGATCGAGGTCGTCGGAAGCGCAGTTTTGATCGTCGACCGACTCAACGTTGTGCGAGGCGCCATTCGTGATAATATCGACATAGTGGGGAGCATTCGAAGGGAGTATACTCACTGTTTTCTCGTCTTGGTCAGTCTCGTGGGCATTTTGGCGGTGTCGAGACTGAAGTTTGTCGTTGATTGAAATCAAACGTGGATGTTGAGGTGGAAGTGCAAGAAAATGTGCGGTCTCCGAACTTGGGTTAGCGCAGATAAATCTTGGCAATAATATGACCGAAGTTATTCCGATCACTTGTCAAGCCACACTCAAGAGCAGGTCTGCCACGTCTTTCACGGCTCCATCACCTCCCAGGTACATAAGTCCGAGTGTTCATAAGCGATGAAGTGACCGCCACCTGGAATACACTTATAATTCTTACAATTAGATGACACCGCTATGGGTAAGTAGGTCTTAGAAGTCCTGGCTCTGTGAGTCGGTGGGACTATCTGCCGCTGGCGCTCTCGAGGCGCTTGCGTCTTGAACTTGGATACAGATCTTCTCTACAAGATACCTGCAGTACGATTTAGAGGTATTCGTGGTCATAGTCGAGGCTGCTCGACGAACATGCATGCCCACCACCAGGATAGGCTTTGAGCCCAACTTTCCGACTGGAAGCACCGCCCCGGCATTCCCGTTGCCTGCATGCCGTGGGCAAGTTCGAGGGTGCTGCCGTTCTTGGTTGGGTAAAACTGAAAGAGATGATGGAGCCATTGATCCAGTCATAGGCGACGTCATAGGACATTATTGAGCAGTTCGGTGTATACGCAACAAGTGCAGCGCCTGTGGACAGCAGATTTCTATCTTTGCTCAAACTTTCCCCCACCGGTCCATCCTGAACCGGAATCAGTCCGGCAACTGCGAGAAAGATCGGGTTTATAAGCTTGTCGTCCGCAAGTGCAAATTTTCCGGAGGCACCATCATTCGTTGCATTGCCACCGATGGAGTTGTTGATTGCGTTCAGCTGGGCGTCAGAGAAGTATGCACACTCGAAATTTCTGTCGTGTTTGAAGTTGAAACCAGGCGTGGTGGCATCGATGTGTGTCCAGAGGATTGTATCACTCGAAATGCTAGGATCCGCACCCAGCACTCCGTGGAAAATCTCCGTGCAATTGAAGACAACATAGCCGATCTGCTCGAAGGATGGAACACATTGTGTGGAGACGCCAACTGTCGTGCGTGATAATCGACAGATAAAAACCGTCCACAACACCCAAACTGAGCAAATTTCCCACCAGGCTTTGAAGTGTGCAAGGAAGTGAAGGATGACTCCCTGGACAGCGAAGTGTCCCCTCCGAGAACAATTCTGGGTTTCTCGACATCAAAGTCCAACTTTTCGAACTTTAAGGGTACCCATCCTCTGTTGCCTGTAGAGGTTGTGAAGTGCAGGTATCTGTCTTTCTGGTCTTTGAGGTGGATTCATTTTGTCTGGCTCTGTATTCTCCATGTTGATATATTACTCCAATGTCCATCCCCAAGAGATTTGTCAGGGCAGCCGACTGGAGATAGAACGGCGCCCTTTTTCTCTCTCTGCTCCAGCGAGCGACAGTGATGCCTGAGCTTGTGCAACATTTCGACGTATTGTCGGTGTATACGCAGGAGAACATGGCAACCTCGACAGCAGAGCTGAACATGGCCGTTTCAGGAAACTTTCGTAATTGGGATGAAACGCAGCGCGAGAACAGAGAGACTGTGGTCGCCAAAAACAAAGGCGCGACGCTCTCGTTGTGGCCGGCGGTAGATGACTACATACAAATAGTCTGGTCGCTGGCGGCCTTCGATTTACTAAAAGGGTTCATCGTGCAGTCGGTAGGGAGAGTGGAAGGGTTGAAGATTCGGTGTGTGGAAAGGGGATGAATAGTTGAGTTGATTGATGAGTGACGTACACACATCACAATCACAGCCCAATATCCCTCGACTAGGCAAATTCATGTATTATGATGAATGAAGTATGATCGATATGGACGGCAGCGGTTGTCTCGATTCCATGAGAGGTAAGAGATAAGAGAAAAAATGCGGGTTTCTCTCCTATTGGCTTTTATATTATCCATATCTAGCGGCTGTGGTGGTAGTGAGCCATCCCTTACTTACCTACTGAGTAGGTATCCATGATAGAATACCGTACCAGTACCTACTCCACCATATGCAACATCGATCTTCTCTGCTTCGGACTCTCTCGTACACACCATTAAGAGGAAACCGGAACCAACCCCATTTCTCTACCTACATCGTAGACTCCATCCAAACTTGTTTTCTCTCCCAAGCTCTTTTTACCCAGGCTGTGCGCCAAAAACGCCATGCTGAATCGTAACTCGAATGGGTTCGTGCGTAAATCCCATCTCTAAACTCGGAACCCCCTTAATAGGGTGGTGGTGAACCATAACCCCCATGTATCTATGTTCGTTCCCATTGTTGTGGTCGTCGAAATCGTCGCAGGCGTCATCTGTACGCCCGGTATCATAACCAAGTGCTCATCAATGTGTTCGTCTTCGAATTTCGAAGGTGCATAATCTGCTGCAACGTCTCTGCGAGCCTTGGGAAACACCAACATGTGTTCGGTTCCCCGGCTTTCACTCAACAATCTCAGTTTCGCTCTTCCTCACCTAGGTAGTCGGATATGCGATGTTAGACCGTCTCTCTCCCCGGCCCGAGTCCCTGGATGCAATTCAGCGTCTCCTGCCCGGCCACCTCCAGATTTCTCTCGTCGTCCAAACGACTCCGGACCCTGACCAGCTCGTTCCGGGCCTCCTTCGTCTCTTCTTTATCACCGCACATCACCGCGATGCGTAGCCTCTCCTCGGCCTTTTTCCGCTTACGCTCCTGTCGTTGTTCATCTTCTCGCATCTGGCGAATCAAGGTGGATTTTTCTCGGATGCGGCCACCGTACCGGTAGAAGAGGAAGGGGATCGGGATAATGATAACCTCAAGAAGGCCCAGCAAGGTTCCTGCCCAGTTAGGGCCCAGGGCGCGATACATCGCCGGTCCAGCCAGAGGCAACGTCCCTCCAAGCACAGATCGCATGACGGCATTGCCTGCCATTGCACTGGCGGCGTAGATTCCATAGCTGTATGCGAGGTAGTTCCCGGCATAGATGAACACGGCTCCGTTGCCATAACCGAACGGGATACCCGCAGCAATAGAGACGGCCCAGTGGATCTTGGTCGGGTAACAGGACCATGCGAACCACAATTCACCAATAGGAATCAAGACAGCCGCGATGCAGACAATGCTCATCATTGCTTCCGGCGGCACGTTTCCTTCCTCGTCTCTTTTGTGCGAGTTGATGAGCTTGCGGATGGGCGATGCGCTCGCAATGATCATAAGAGTACCAATGCCAATCCCAAGGAAGGAGAGGCCGCTCATACCGGTGGACCAGCCCCGCATTTCCGTGAAGACAATGGGATATGCAACGAAGCAGAGGTAAAGGATGCCTAGGGAAGTGCAAGGTCAGTGGTTGTCAACGACGGGAACAAAGAATCCAAGGCAAGAAAAGGGAAAAACCACGAACCATAGACGATCGAGATGTAAACGTTCCAGAAGATGCAAATGGGTTCCTGGACTGCAAGCAACAACGGGCGTTTGAGGTTGATTTTCATCAGCTCGACAAATCCCACCCGAATATCATAGCGGGTCCAGTACCTGTCATCGTCATGGACTTTTCGCAAGTTCTTCGCTCTGCGCTGGAGCAGGACTGGGGCATAAGTCTCCTTGGAAAAGATCAGTAGTGCAAAGGCACAGCCTGCCCAGATCATGGCTATCCAGTTAGTCCACCGCCAGCCTAAGTATTCAGTGACGAAGCCGCCAATCGTTGGGCCAACCACCGGACCATTCATGGGACCGATGGACCAGATGGAGAAAGCTGTCGCGCGATACTCGTCCGAGACCAGATCCGCAATGGATCCGGGAGCATTAGCAATCATGGCACTTCCAAAAACAGCCCCAAAGAATCTCGCAATAATTATAGTCTGCAGATTTGTAGCAAGTGCTGCCGGAATGACCAGGATGGTGTACAAAGCCATGCATATAATATATACAGGTTTTCGTCCATATGTTTCAGCGATCGGGGCGAGCAGCAGAGAGCCTACCGCCAGCCCGAACAGGTACGCCGTGACACCAAGAGTGGCAATGGGTTCCGAATTGACACCAAACTCCTCCATCATGGCCTGCATGCCCGATGTGTAAGAGGTCGAGTACATCACCACCCCCAGTGTGCCAAAGGATATCGTGAAGATGGCAAAAGATTTGTACCCTATTGACCAATTCCTCGGATTTCCAGGATCATCTGGGTCAAAGTCCACCTCAAAGGACGGATCTAGTGTGAGGTCCGTGCCATGAGTAGTTATTCTCGTCACCGTTCTGGCCGCTGATTGTCTGGAGGCTTGTGTAATTGTGAGGGTTAGGGCTCGTTCATCATTGTCTGACTCGGATCTAGAGACCGAAGACGTGGGAGACTGTTCGGTAATGGGTGAATAGCATTCATTGTGATTAGGAGTCTGTGGGGAAGAGTAGGACCTGTCTGGGTATCGAGAAATGACTGGCGGGATGGACTTCTCTGGATCTGACATTGCGGGGGAAGGAGATCTGTCGAATGGGATGGGCTCGAAAATGGTCAAACAGAACAGGTTCAGGAAGCCGAAGCACTTTTGATCGCGTTGCAGAGAAGGAGAAGGTGTCGCTCCAAGACGAGGAAAGTGGTGGGAAACAGAGACACAGGAGGGCAAAGAATAAACAAACCTTGTTGGAAAAATCCCCACGGTTTCTTGCGGTGTACTTACAACAATTGAAAAAAGGGCGTGTGTACTCGTATAGAGGCCCAAGTCTCGGAATGAGATGCCGTGCAGACCAGTCACGATAGAAGTCCGTCATCTTGAAGCGGGGCGCCCAGGTTGGAAATGGCTGAGCGGCAACTATACTTGAATGGAGAAGTATTGAAAGTAAAAGGAGAGTGTCAGAGTCAGAGAGTCGGAGATGCGCCATGTATGACAAAGTCGTCGGTGGTGCTGCGAAACATGCCACTGTCCTCGATCTTTTCACCGATGCCACCGGATTGCACCGACGTGCCACCGCTCTCGCGTGGATCAGGTTTGGTGGTCCATCAGTGGCGGGGTCGATGAAATCTGCGTCTGTGATTTTCAAGCCAAATTGAGTGCAATGATTACCTCCGCCAATCGATGGCCGTGGTTTCTCGCGGCGCCCCTGTTGTCGTGCCGGTAGGATTTTCGGTGTCCCGCCACTGGTTGGGAAAATTCAGACCGTGGTCATTTGCCGGATGTCGTCAACGGAAAACGCAGAAATGGCATGGGGAGCGGGGCAGCAAGCTGATGGAGACTCGTATCTCATCGCCCAGGTCCCTGATCAGACTGGTGAAGGTCCAAGCCCCCTCTCTTGCGTGACCTGGCGCGCCTGGCCCGTTCCTGAGGGAAGCTGATTGAGGAAATGAAGTTCCCGAATAAGTTATCCGACGGAACGATTGTGTGGGTCGAGGATTGTGGGCACCGTGGCGTCGAAGTGCGAGTTGGGCGTTGAGATCAAAGGCGGATCTCTTCCGTGGCTTCGGCTATTGACCCCTGTAACCTCCCTGCTCAAACCAGTTTGTATAGCCGGCGTCTCTTTGCCACAAGGTTCGTTAGGAGGGCAAGGAGGGAAAGCAGTCGTCTAGCGAACGTCCGCAGTATCTTCATCCTCGACTCTGTGCAAGAGAAATACGCCCGTAGGAGCAGGTGAATAGATCTGAGAAACTTCTGGAGGATGCTTCCATTCCATCGTCAAGTGATATGGTCGTCAGCAGGAAGCTGGATGCGGTGTGTATTTTTGAATACCAACTCTTCCACGTGACGGCCGTCTCATCAGCGTGTTTTAACACCTGTGTGACGCCTTGCTCACAGGGCAGTGCTTTCGCTGTGGTCCGCATTCCCTTCAAATCGACCCGGTCTTTGCGTTGTTATCGAGGGGGCCGCACCGGTGACCAAGTCACCCCAAATCGAGGGACAGCAAACGGCCCCAGAGTCCGGCCAGAGTAAATATGGCAAACAGCAGGGAATGAGGCTGTGGAACGCTGGCGTCAAGTCTTTGCTGCTAACATCTCTCAGAGAGACGAGAAAAGTCACGATGGCAGGCGTCGCTAGCTTCTTCTCCTTGCTCAGAATTGCAGACATGATTGCTGTTTTATTATGCATGAATACCCGACACTCCAGAAGTCGGAAACCACGTTCTCCGACTGGTTCTCTTGCTGCGGGCATCGAAATGTCCCTAGCCTTCTTTTGACACCATTCACTACTGGCTCGGTAAAAGGGTGGCTGCAGAAGACGTCGAAGCCAGTTCTGGTCGGGTGATTGCTCGACTTGCAGGCGAGGACGAAAGAATATCGGTGAGAAACCACGAGAGGAACAACAGTCTGCGGCATGGCAGCGTGGCATAGGGTGCCATTGTGGCCGGACATTTTGTGATACGCTCGAGGGGTTTTGTGAACAAGAGGTTCGGATCGACTTGAAAAGAGTTGGAATGTAGGTCGGGAAAGGTCACCGAGTCGCAAGGGTTACAACGGATGGCAGGCAGGCATGTGTATCCGATGTGTCAGCACCTGTGCACCTCAACATTGATCTGTCCAACTGAGAAGTTGTGGGCGCTTGAAACCAGCTTGTAAGTCAAGCTATAGCTGCGAGAAGATATTCCCACAGCATTTTCGCGTGGAACTTTCGTCAAAGATCGGGGAGACACATCAAACCGAGTTGGCAAAAGGAATAGCGCAGCCTCGCACATGAAGCATATCGTATTCAAGTAGCATAGCTAATAGTACAAATATCGGACGAGTGTTTTTTTCTGAGGCTCATTGTTAATGAAGTCCATCCTTCACCTATTAAATTAGATTACAGAGTATCACAAAGTCTCCAGTCGTGATTCGGAGGGGATTAACCAAGAGAAAGGAAAAGCAGGAAAGTTGGCGCAATGCAGGATTCCCAGATGGT
Organism: Fonsecaea nubica; assembly: GCF_001646965.1. Taxonomy (NCBI): domain Eukaryota; kingdom Fungi; phylum Ascomycota; class Eurotiomycetes; order Chaetothyriales; family Herpotrichiellaceae; genus Fonsecaea; species Fonsecaea nubica. The sequence continues at coordinate 13,239 of NW_019173777.1, read as the reverse complement.
TCATCTTTTCCAAACACCCTTCTCGTCCTTTTTCCATCGCCCACCAATCGGTGTATGGGTTCTCGCTGGTCGTGGCTGATATTCATCATCGCTCAAGACCGGACTCGAAAGGGTCCTAGACTCCCGTTGTTCGGCGGCTTGTTGTGGTGGTGGTGTTTCGACGTTCTTCGTGTCCTGTTCTGCGGGTGTAGCTTGTCCCGACTGTGAACTGTCTAGCACTTGGCCTTCGATGATCTGAGTGTCCAGTGTAGTAAGCTTGCGCTGCCGCCATTCGTCGCGCATCTTCTCCCACTCATCCGGTTCATCGGCTTCGTCGCCGCTGACGATACGGGTCAGCGCAGGCATGTCTGTTTTGTTGCCTGATGCATGAAGCGAAGGTGATCCCGAGTGCGGGCGCCTCATCTCACTAACATGTTGGCTGTTCTTGGAACTCGAAGGGCCCTCAGTCGCCGTCGAGTTTCTATGCACGTTCTTGTATTTCGGGTCCAGAGCCAGTTTAGTCTTGACAGCCGCCGCATGACGCGAGGTGAGGACAACGTGATCGGTGTCTTTCTTCTCCTTGTTCTTCTCCTTCCTGCCAAATAGCTTGCTCAATCCGCTGCTCGATTTTGTCGAGGACTGTTCTGGGACAGAGCTGGCGCGGCTTCGATCCACGTTGTTCATTGCGCCGAACCAGCCGGGCTCGGATTTGCGAGACGACAAAGAGGTGCTACTCGCATTTCGCGACGAGGGAATTGAGGTCGCTCTGGAATGCTCGGTTGAATGTCTTCGGTCGGGTACTTCACGAGTCAGAGTGTCAAGGAAGGCAAAGGTCGACGTCGCCATGATCGCGATAACCGGGTGCGTTCTCAGAAAGGCGCAGAACGGTATCCTATATGTCACAAGAAGCAATGAAGGCAACGTCCACAAACACGCAGAGAGCAACCTGTAACCAGCAAAAAAGCACAGGCTGTTTTGCGGTCTGCCGAGTTAGTTCAGGTCTCTGATATCAAAAAGATATCGGAAGAGACGGGGCGTGGTCAGCCACATCCAATTGGAGAGGCGAGAACAGAGCATGTGGCGATTGGTAGGGATGCTACATTGGCCGTAGCAATGGAACAAGGCTGGATGGCACGCTGGGTAGTAGTCGGCAGTGACTCTTGCGCTTAACAAGGTAAAAGTAGAAAAAGTTTTTGTTGGCAACTCCGAGTTGGTTGTCGGTCTAGATCTTTACTCGGTACTGATGCCAGTGGCCACTCTTCGTGAGCAGGACCATTAAGGCTCGTGGATCTTTAGGGTAGGTGGGGGAAGAGGGAGCGCCGAAAGGGGACGCCTGGGTGGATCAAATAGGCAGCCCGAAAATCACCAACCTTAGGCAAGGCTGGAGGAGGAGATGCCCGGAACATCAACGGTGAAATAGGTATCCTGCAGGCCTAGGCAGATACTAATAACAAAGATATCTACTGATAATCTCAAAATGCGTTATCGACCTGATGTATATCCACGAGCAGATAGTTTGTACCCTTGTAAAGAGGTCAAATATTTGATTTCCAAACAAGCATCATCAAGACTTTAGTTCATCATACGCTCAATGGGTATATATATGCAGAAGCGAAGGTGCATTGCTAATTACTCCTCCATCATGTATCTGGACGATCGACGATCCATGCATGTTCCTATACCTCTGTAGGTAAAAATTGTGTGCTTTTCTTTGTCAAAAGGTCGTTTTCGCATATCTCAAGAATCATAAATGCCAGAGACTTGCGAGTTGCATGGCGGCCTTAGTCTCTGTTCACTACCCTCAAGCTTCGCCTGGGATTCAGGACCACTCCCAAGAAACTGGGCTCTTGACCTGCCATGAGGTCTTCGGTACTGCTCGCCGCCGTTGCAGAGCCAGCGCCCCCAGGTACGTTTCGGTAAGGGTTGTTGCTCGACAACTGGTTGGCGCGCCCGCCGCTGCTTCCACTGCGATTGTCCGCGCTGTTGCGGCTGTCACTCGATTGGCTTTTGTCCGTGTATCTCGCGCCGCCTGCGAATCCAGCACCAATGAATCGGGGATCGTCTGCAAGATCCTGCCTTTGAGCCATGGCAACGTGGTGCTTGTAGATCTTGAGCTGCTTGCGATAGAGCCAGACGCAGAATGCGAGATAGGCGGCTACCACGGCGAGTACTCCAGCGATTACTCCAGCGACGATCGCTCCGACATTGACACCGCCGGATGAGCCCCCGTTATCACCACTGCTACCAGGACCATTCCCAGTGCCGCTCGTCCCGGTGGGCGCTGCGGTCTCCGTAGCCACAGCACCACCAGACTGGGTGACTGTGTATAGGCGTGGTGCGCCGGTGGCTAGTGGCCCTTGAGTGGCCGACTGAGCCGGAACAGAGACAGTTGCAGCTCCCACACCGTTGCCCCCGATGACCGATTGTACTGCTTCTGGGACTGAATACCCAAACGATCCCTGCAATGCTGACGGATCATCTTGTTGGCTTTTCTGCCGATTGAGGTCGTCATCCGTCGCCAACGCGACATACTCACTCTGCCATTGAAGGGAACTGGTGTTGAAGACGTATACTCCCGGACTGTCACATGACAGATCCTGACCAACATAACCTCCAACCACCACCATTTGACCATTCCAGACATTGCACATGTGTCCAGCTCTGGCAGGAGGACTAGCTTGGTTGGTGGTGTCGACCTGAATCCATGTGAAGGAGGGTATGGTCAAGATCCAGATATCATCGTACTGCTTTTGCTGACCGTAGGGAAGTAGGTTCTGGCCCCCATACATGTAGACCTGAACAGAACTTCCATCGGCAGCGGATAGTGCAACAGCACACGGATTGACCCGAATATCTGGCGTTGGTCCTGTCGTGGCTTGTTTGTACCAGCTGGAGGAGTCGATATCGTACACGTCAATGACGTTCATCTGAGTAAACGTCGCATTCGTACCGCCTGCAAGCCCCAGAATGATGCCTGACTTTCCATAACCGGGGATGTACACAAGAAGGCCATCCGCTCGCTCTGGGAACCCTGCCGAGTCCTGAATACCACCTTGGGTAATATTGCGGTAGATTCCCGATGATCCTGCCCTTTGCCCACTATTTACCGCAGCGTTGCTATACCCGGGATAGGTGTACTCAAGAATGCCGCGAAGATAGACGCGCGCAACTGATTCTGACCACCCTGGTGTGGTCAAGAAATCGAGGTGTCCTCCGAAATAGAAGCCTCGTCCCAAGTTCGGCACCGATACCCCCGCGCCCTCTGCAGCACGCTGGACTGGTTGTCCTGCTGGCTCTGAATTGCGGCCCGAGCTTGTTTTTGGGTTCGACGACTCTGACCATGTCGATGAAGAAATGTCGTATGCCCAGAGGGAAAAGGGAACAGGAGATGCAACAGGCGTATCTGAAAACTCGCCACCGTATAGATACAGGGCATCGTAAGAGTTCCACAAGTATCCAAGCGATACCGCAGGAGGCCCGGTCGGGATTGGGAGGCCCGTCAGTGACGGCGACGAAATCTGCCACGACTTTGTCAGATCGAGTGCTAGGAAATCGTTATCTGCCATAACAAATGTCAGTCGTCACAACGCAACTTATATTGATGGCAGACGTACTCCATTGGTTCGAGGTCTGGTCAGCACTGGTGGTTGCTCTCCCTCCATAATAGTACAGTGTCCCATTGACTAGGGCGCTCTGCCCTGACCACCTCTTACAAACATCTGCTGCACTATTCTCTCTTTTCACACTTCCTGGGAGCGTCTCCCTTTTCGCACCCTGCCATAGTCCCCTCACCAACGAGGAGCCCGCTTGACGATTTACGGGATTCGCGTCGGCGATCAATGAGGGAGAATGGTGCAGACTTGGAACCACCAGCAAGATAAGCAGAGCAAGAAAGAGTAACCTGGGCAGCGTGGGAAAGTATGGAGACATTTGCGGATGAGACGGTCTGTCAACTGGGGTTGTTTCGGGCCAGTCAATTACTTCAGGTTCGACCACGTCGACATCGTTTCGAAAGCGCACTTGGAGTTTCGGTCGAGAATCTCTTCTTAATTTTGAGTCGACAATGGCATCTTCACCACCAAGGCCAACTTCGAGAAACGCAGAATTCCGGCGAGAAGGTTCCTCGTTGCACGGATGGCAGTCTCGGGAGCCACGAAGCTTGTCAGATTCCACGGGACTCCGGCGACGAGGGTAACTCGAGAGAGGTGTACTTGTAGTCGTGAAGGTGGATGTTGTGGAACTCCCACTAATGCGTGGCTGGGAATCGATGGTGGCCATTATGCGTCTACCAACTGAGACAAGCTGCTGAGGCCATGGGATGGAGGGTGGCGAACTCGTATTCTGCGTATGGATGTGGCCGTAAAGAGAGCTTGTTGCATGCAGCCCGTTGGTATGGAATAGCTGACAACAACAGTGAGATACACTTTGCTATACAGCTTCTTGTCAGATTATGAATTCAGAAGGGTATGCTCTGTAATAGTCTTCAGGAACCAACTTTTTCCAGTTGCGACACAAACACTCAGGGCACCACCCATCCTGGCCATGGTAGTGTCTGTTTGTGTTCACCCCGACGTACGTCAGAGGTGCTGGTCCCTGACTTGGTGGTGGGCGCAGGCTTCTAGCGCAAAGGCCTGAGCTCACGCCTGGGATGATAGTCAGAGGCTCAGAGTGGTGGGACTCAACTCGTGGGGTTTGAGAGCCAATGGTCGGGGCGTTGAGGGGGCGTCAAGGACGGATGCTGTGGTTCCACGCCGGAGCACGAGTCTCTGTTGCGTTAGCATTTGGGCGATGAAGGAAGGGGCACGAAGATCATCTTCGATTCGTGAGGTCTCACAACACTCAGACAGCGTCGCCCACTGACGCTGACTTGTAGAATGACATCGGAGGCGTACTCATTCCCCGGCGAAATTTCCCTGCCCAACGAAGCGCTTGATCCAGTCACCCCAGTCACCCACATGCGGCCAAGTCACCAAAAGACTGGAGGTGGCGTTGAATCTCGATCACTACCCCCAATCCATCCCTGTCGCTCGCAAGTAGCCCACCACGGCTTCCTTTGCCATTGATCATCCTCTGGCGCAAATCACAACCAACCCCAGACGCGTTGCATTTCCTTCTGCCCGTGCCGTCCCACATGGATTCCGGCAAAATTAACCGGGTGCTGATCAGGTCTGGCTGCACCACCATAACAACAACGAACCGAATTATCCTCCGGTCCGCCCGTTACGTTCCAGACGGTGGGGGGTTGAAAGAGGGCAAGCGTGCGTTTACCGTGGGAAATACGAAGGAACCGCTTACATGCAAGATTGCTCGCTTGGAAAGTACAGACACTATTCAAGGTGCAGGTTGAGGATTGCATCAAGGCATGATTCATTGGATATTCCCTGACACCATCGGAATGCCACGCAGGACAAGATACCTTCGATATCAAGCCAGAAGAGTGTACAGCAAGATACGTCGAGCAGTCAAAAGACAGTGCTTTCGGTGAATGACAGATATCAAATTAATTGACTATCCACTCCTTCGAGATTCCTCCCAGAGCCTTTGGCCATTCTGCTAGTTCCGTTTGATTCAACTCTACAGACGTGCAAGACCGACAGACTCGCCTGGAGCGTGGTATGGCGGAATCTTCATCTCCAGAGCTGCACCACTGTAGCCAAGGTCTTCAGCAGCGAGCACGGCACATTTCTCGCCAATGAGCAGAGCGGTCTATGATTTCTGTTAGTAATGTTGTGAGAGCAGCGACGTTGAGATAACTTACCGAGAAGGTGTTGCAGCCAACGTTGTCTGGGCAGACCGACAAGTCGGAGACCTTGAGGTTCTTGACACCGTGGACGTTCAGTCTCGGATCCAAGACACCATGCTTGACAATGCTGTTGCCCTCTCTCGGAGCCATAGAGCAGGTGCCCAAGCTGTGCCAGGTGGTTTCGCAGTGTCGCTGGACCCATTTCTCAATGTGAGCAACTGTATCATCGGTCAGTACAATGTTGGTCTTCTTTGCAGGGAAGGAGAAAACAAACCATCTTCCTTGCTATACTTAAGCGGTGCTCGGTAGTTCTGTTTGTTAGAGTTGAGCCAGCTGACTTCGGGGACGTCACCAGCGTCGAGGGGCATGGTCCAGCTACCGTGTTGGATATTGGCAGTGATGTGGTTGGGTCCGGCATATTGGTTACGGGTGACGATGTCCATGTCCAGAGCTCGGGCGGGCGAGTCGTGCTTGAAGTGAGGATGCATGCCCGTCACTTCACCAGCATAGGCTTGCATCCGACGAGCCGTCTCACGGGACTGGATATAGCCCCAGACCATGGGTGCCATGTCACGCTTGTCGTTCATGAAACCGGCATCGAAGTCTGGTGCCTCGTATGGGTCTGGAGACACGATGTGGGTGAAGCCACGAGAGAAGGGGTATTCCAAGAAATGGAACATGGTGAAGAATTTACCCGCCGGCATGTCGAGGTGGTCACCAAACCACCCAGCAATCACGCTGTAATGCATGACGGGCTTGTCGGGCTTGTTCTTGAAGTAGCTGTCCCAGCCGCCCTCGGTGACGAATTGGGGAGTAGGCCACTTGCTCATCTCCTCAAGTTCTTCCGCAGTGGGTCGTGACTTGACGCCGGCATCAATGCCGTTGGTAGCCAAGGGTCCAGTTCCCTTGATGTTCCATTCATCAAAGACAGCCTTCTGCACTTCCGGAACACCTCGGACAAAGTCATCAAAGGACTCAGTGTCTGGCTTAGCACGGTAAGTGGCGAAGTGCAGGTAATGGTCCTGGAAGTTGAGACCAACGCCTGGAAGGTCCACAACGCACTTGACGCCAGCCTTGCGAAGCTTCTCTGGGTCACCAATACCAGACCGTTGCAGGACAAGAGGTGAGCTCAGAGTACCGCAGCTGACAATAACGAGTTTGCGAGCTTTCCAGAACTTGCGTTCCGGCTTCGATCCGTTAATCGGCTTTGTAGGCACAGTGATGACACCGACTGCTGTGCCGTTCTCGATCACCACACGGTCTACCTTTGTGTTGCACTGGAGATGGAGGTTCTGATACTTGGCACGAGTAGCATGGATGTATGCATGAGCAGCATCAGAACGTCGGCCGGTATCACGGTTGATCCACTTGAGCCAGTGTTCGGCACCATGACCAGTCACAAGGTCCTGGAGATCGTCCGTGACTGGGAAGCCCTGGGACTCGGCAGCTCGGAGGAAGTCTTGCATGATGGGGTAAGTGTAGTTGCCAAAGGAGACCTTGATCGGTCCTTCGAAGCCGTGGATGTCTCGGTTGTTGCAGGCTCGTTGGTAGGTTTCATGCTTCCTCATCAAGGGAATGAGCTCCTTGGTAGTCCAACCCTTGGTTTGAAAGTCATCGTAGTCACTTGCCGAGGCCCGGGTGTACATCATGAAGTTGATACTGCTACCTCCGCCGAGGATGTGGGCGCAGGGAACGATTGCACGACGTCCATCGAGCCATTCGGAGGGGCGAGAATAGTAGAAAGTCGCCGTCTTCGAGTCGAGCTTCATGTTCCTCGGGTAGATACCCGGGCGGTAAACCCATGGGTTGTTGAGGTTACTCTCTCCGGCCTCAATCAAGAGGACCTGGAGGTTGTGGTCCAAATTGGCCAGACCTAGAGAGCCGTCAATGATGATCTAGTCAGGGTGTTGTGCACAGGTATGGCTCACGTCCAGCTGGCACACATCCTGAACTGCCACCTCCGCAGACAATGATATCAACTTCCTCTGGGATAGTCATGATGGCAGTCTGTTCAATGAACGACGAAACTGTTCTGCGTCTCTCCACACAAGTGAATAATTCCTTTGCTCAACCAGGAGCCGGCTGGGGAGAGAAGAAAGAGAGAGAGACAGAGTGCGAGACGTCTCAATATAAGACTTCTGAACGTCAGATCCTCTCCGCCTCTTCTCGGAAGACTGGATGAGAGGGGAGAGAGGGGTTCCATGCAAACGCGTCTCCGGGAACTCCACAGGATGAAGGAGCGGCCATGGTCATGTCTGAGCATCCTTGCAAGTTGATCATCTGGAGCAGACCTGGAGACGAGTTGATTTGCGTTCGATATGCGGGGTCAGTGCAATCACATTGAGGATGACGAGGATCATCACCTCAGCTTCTAGGCAATGACAAGGAGCCCGCATTGCGTCGAAGCGAAGCTACCATCCGCAAAGTACGAGACAACGGGTCCTTCCAAAGCTTCGGGTGTTGAGAATGTTGAGTTAACAGAGGTGTACGTCGACGAGATGCATGAAGAAAGGGGGCGGTTGAAGTTCAGGCTGACCAGGGTATTTCATCTGCCTCCGCCCAAGGAGGCTAGCAGCAGCGAGCAACCTGCGAGACCAGTTGCGGCAGTTCCAACGAGAATCCCCAATCCCTTCTGGTATCTCTGTCTCGACGACTTCGTATAATGAAAGGTCCGAGCGAAGGCCCCTGCATAGAGAACGGGAACAAGTAACGTCGCTTTTGCACGAGGTACCACACAGGAAAATGCACTGCACACACGCTGACGTCCAAAGGACAAGAAAATGCCCAAGACTAGCGAGGCGATATGCCGTTAGTACCTCCACCGGATCAGCGCCCCACCCGGATAGCTTGGAGAGGGGGCGTCCAATGTAAGAAACGCGGGGAAGGTCCACTGGCAAGCGGCACCGCATAGAACATGGGAAGTGGCGGGTAGGGGATGGGAGAATCCTGCATAAGCTGGGACGCCCGAATCAAGTGACGGAGGCCGCATTGCTGGAGGTTGCGTCGATGGAACAAGCCAAAAGGAAAACGGCTAAACCCCGTTTGCGGGGGAAAGGGTAGGCTAAACTGTGTCCAGAGAGATATCAATTGGAGTAAATGCATGACCGGCCCTATCAACATAGAGAAGGTTGCACTCAGAGGTTGGAGATTCGAAGTATTGGCTGCTTGGCCCGGTGTGGATTTCCTCGAAAGGGGCGGAGCGAGCGTTGCACAGGCAGAATACCCAGCAAGTAGCTCCACGTCTCAGCTCGACAAGAGAACAAACAAGACCACGGCTGTTCTTTTTTCTGAGAGCCGTGCAGGGAGTCGTCTTTCGGGCTAACGCAAAGTCTGGACCGACCTGCTTGGAGCTCCCCTCCCGAGTTTCTCAAAATAGCGGGTTGAATATAGGGCCCACCAGCAACGGTTCGGGGTTTTGGTATATTGCTCTCCGGGGCCAACTGGCCTCGCACTGTTTGAGGACATAACCCCAGCAGGACAGACGAACAGGGATTTTTGTGTCCGAGGGCCTTTTCCTCCTTCGCAGATCAATCTCAGAGCGTTTTCTGTAGAAATTGCTCGAGGTATTGTTTTTTTAACATCTGGAAAATCAGGTAAGCTAGCATCGACGGTGCTTAGAACCTTCCGTGCGGTCTGCATATGCGGAGATCTCGCCCGTATTTATGCCGAACGGAGCGACCGGGCACACGCCGCATCTGGTTCCGACAGATCGCTGCGATACTGATGCGGCACGACAGCTCAGCCTGTATCCCTGCTTATCAGAAATTGGGCCAGTTGCGTTCTAAGGATCTCATGTTGCAGGGTGCAGTTGACCCTGGCCGAGTTGTCGCCGTAGTTGGTCTGCAGCGACCTGGATCTCAAGAATTTTGCCTATTCCTCGCTTCCAATTTTCCTGAAGAGTCAAAAGCTCGCCTTTAGACTGTTCTTGGGTAGCTTTCCGCGCTTTGTTGATGTTTTCGGTCTCAGATTTAAGCCCGGCAAGTTCGCTTTCGAGGACTTGGAGGACCTGTTCAGTCTGCGAATTGCCGATAAGCCAAGCATTCTTGCCAAATTCGTCCAGTAGCTGGAGGTTGGTGTGTCGATCTGACAAGAAAGTGGTCAAGATGTACGCGTTTCGCAGCACCTCCTTCATTGTGGCCTGATCACTGTCACTCGACGGCTCGTCCGGGGCTTCGTAGCGCGACACGTCTATCCCTTGCTGGCGGGGCTGACCCGCAGCTACCCGATTGATTTCTTGACGGAATGTTTCGGAGAAGTTGACTGCGGGAAGAGGGGCGAGAGAGGGGTGAGGTGTGTTGAGATAGTCCTTGGGGAGGTGTCGAGCAATCGCAGCTTTGGCTCTCTCGCGCTCGGCATCCGTGATGTCGGGGTCGATGTCTGAGGAGAAAAGCGGTCAGCATAAGTCAACAATCTATTCACCGGGTGCAGGATCACTCACAGGGGAGAGAGTCGTGAGACTCCCATATTAGTGCCATGGCTGGTTGTTGGGAGATGGACTGGCTGGGTCAATGCGAATTCATTGACTGCGATAAAGATTCCATGATGCCAAGCCCATGCTTTGCCGCTTTGGCACAAAATCGCGTGTGATTGGCCAGCCTTGCCTGTGCCAGCTTACTGTAAGGCTGTCGTCGATCTTTGATGATTCGTCAGGATGACGACATTGTTGTCCGTTTCAGGCGGAGCCTCGCGGCCTGGAAAGAATCAATCCAAAGTTTCTACAGCTCTTCAACGGTGGTCGCATGGTCCACTTTATACTCTGGTATCGTCATTCAGGGCTTCAGAGCGGGCATGTCGAGACGATGACCAACTCCGAAAACTCCCTATTTGACCCGAAATAACAGGGGGACTGTAACATCAAATTCCCGTCGTAAGCTGCAGAGATATCGCAATCCAAGGCAATACGAAAATGGCACGGAGAGCGCTAGCCCCATTTCTATGCTTGCTCTGTGTTGTCCTTACGGCGACCCTTCTGTGGTTGGGCTTCGTTGCTCACAGCCCGTCTCAAAAGCTGCATTTGTTTCCTACCAATGCCCAGGGACAGGCTGAACAACTGGACCAGCACAATGGCCTCGTCACGGTGCAGGGCGACTACCTGTTGGGAGTCGGAAAGGCCGATATCACTGGGTAAGGACCCTGCAGATATGTGCCAATGGAGCACATGCTAACCTCAACTTATTCAGGCCGGTCGTCGAGATCAACTTGATGGGCTACGCTGATACAGATCAGGTGGGAAGCGGTGTCCGTCAACGGATCTATTGCCGGGCCTTCATCGTGGGCAGCCTTTCAAGAAACTCCTCCCGGCTTGTCTACCTTGTCCTTGATACCCAGTCTGGCGACACGGCCATTCGTCATGGCATCCTGCAAAGGCTTGAGAAGCTGGGCCCGGAATATGCAATATACAACAAGAACAATGTCGCAGTTACAGGGACCCACAGTCACAGTGGACCTGGGGCATGGTTGAACTACCTGTTGCCACAAATCACTAGCCTAGGCTTCCACAGAGACAGCTACGAGGCCATCGTCAACGGCTCGGTGTTAGCCATCCAGCGAGCACATGACAGCCTCACGCCCGGCTATCTCAGATTTGGGCAACACCTCGTTGAGGATGCGAACATAAATCGAAGTCCGTATTCCTATCTCCAAAATCCGAAGGACGAGCGAGACAAGTACACCCATGATGTGGACAAAAATTTGACGCTGCTAAAGTTTGAACGAGCGTCTGATGGCCAAGCGCTGGGTGCACTCTCTTGGTTTCCAGTGCATGGGACATCTCTATATCAAAACAACACACTTATTACTGGTGATAACAAGGGAGTTGCAGCATATCTCCTGGAAGAGCACATGAAAGTCAAGAACCCGTCGTTTGTCGCAGGCTTCTCTCAAGCCAATGTCGGAGACACTTCCCCCAACACTCTCGGCGCATTCTGCGAAGACACTGGTCTTCCATGCGCTTTTAAAGATAGCACGTGCGGAGGTCGAACGCAGGCTTGCCACGGACGAGGTCCAATGTTCCGCACAGACGACCAGGGAACTAGATCCTGCTTCGAGATTGGCAAACGCCAAATGGCAGCGGCCAGAAGCCTCTTAGAACACGACAATTTAGACCGGATACCTGCGTCAACCGTCTCCTTTTTTCACACCTACGCCAATCTCTCGTCATTTACCTTCACCTCATTCTCCAACAAATCCCGCACCCTCAAGACCTGTTCTGCCGCGTTGGGTTATGGCTTTGCAGGTGGTACAACTGATGGCCCCGGGCGTTTCGATTTCTCCCAAGGCACAAACGACACCAACGGCTCCCCTGCTCTGAAAAACCCGCTCTGGAAGGTCGCAAGAGGGGCAATCCATCCCCCAACAGACGCCCAGATCGCATGCCAAAGTCCAAAGCCCATCCTCCTTGACGTCGGGGAGGCCGATGATCCGTACGCATGGACGCCAAACATTGTTGACATTCAACTCCTTCGAATTGGTGATCTGATAATGATAATATCACCCGGGGAAGCCACAACCATGTCTGGCCGCCGATGGAAGTCGGCACTTACTGCTGCGGCTCCAGCCATCCTCAATATCTCGTCTCCGAGACTCGTTCTTGGTGGGCCGGCAAACACGTACGCCCACTACATCTCTACCGAGGAAGAATATGGTGTCCAACGCTATGAAGAAGCATCCACACTCTATGGTCCACATACCTTGGAAGCGTACATCAACCTCACCATCACATACCTCCCTTACTTGGGTTCTGAAGACGAGACCTCCCATCTGGACCGTCTCCCAGCCGGTCCGCTCCCGCCTATCAACGTGAATCGCTCGTTGTCATTCATTCGACCTGTGATTGTGGACCACGCCGGCCTCCTGCGCAGGTTTGGGGACACGCTTGCCTCCCCTAACCCCGCGAAACCATTCCGCCCCGGCGACGTTGTCAGCGCAAGGTTCGCAGGCGCAAACCCGCGTAACAACTTCCGCCTCGAAGGCACGTTCGCCGCCGTGGAGAGATTCGACGAGAGCCGCAAGGAATGGGTCCAGGTGCGCTCCGACAGGGACTGGTTCCTGGTGTACCGGTGGAAACGCACCTCCACGACACTGGGGACGAGTGAGGTGACTTTGGAATGGGAGATTGAGCCGGGCACCGAGTCTGGGATGTACAGGTTCAAGTACTACGGCGACAGCAAGTCGCTGACCGGTCAGATTACGGAGTTTGAGGGCACGAGTGGCGTTTTCCATGTCGTTGGCCACGACGTCGATGATGTTTTGAGCGACGCTCGCTTGGACGAGCTTGTCCGCACTTGAGAGTGAAATGAGAAATGAGTCACCATGATGAGTTAAAACAAACATTTTTTTTTGTTCATTTCTGCTTTTGTTCCCCTTTGGTTGTAGGCCTGATAGCCTACATGGCCAGGCGACTGTCTTGCCTGGCGTCTCTCGTTTACTTAAGAGATATCGTGCCCTTGTGTCTCTGGCACCGTCTCCCTCCCATGCCCCCCCTCCCCCTCCTCCCCTCCGCCCCATCCCCAAACTCC